>NC_090646.1:111642642-111770142 GCF_040937935.1 Hyperolius riggenbachi | reverse complement strand
AGAGCATGCCTATGTCTGGCCGACCCCCCTCTCCCCCCCAGGACCAGGTGCCAATATATTCTCCCCACCGCAGCTGACCGCTCTGACACGGAGACAGAGCGGCAGCACTTCCAGAGCAGCACCGCAGAGCAGCCAGCACCGAGTCACATGTGAGAGAATCACATGTGAGAGAGATGCACGGTGCTGGCTGCTCTGCGGTGCTGCTCTGGAAGTGCTGCCGCTCTGTCTCCGTGTCAGAGCGGTCAGCTGCGGTGGGGAGAATATATTGGCACCTGGTCCTGGGGGGGAGAGGGGGGTCGGCCAGACATAGGCATGCTCTGCATGCTATAGCATCTGATATGCGGCTTGCGTCCGGAGCTGGGGGAAAAGGTTAGATAGTAACAAAATTAGATTGATTTTTAACTTGTGCATTGACTTTTTGGATCACTTATATAATAAATAAAACATTACAATAGTGTTTTAAAATTCAATTTGGGGGCTAACAGTTACTCTTTAAGCAAGATAGAACAACAGAAGAGAATTCCAACCAGCAGATGGAACTGCGGAGTACAGAGGAACAAGTCCACTGTATTTCCACAGATGCCAGATTGAAATTGCCCGACTAATGTAATGATCTACAGGCGATTTCCAGCCAGCGCACACCATGTGTGCTGAAGCTGATGGAAGTGGCCACAGTCACAAAAGCAACAAGTCAGAACAAAGCAAAAACAGGGACAGACAATATGAATGGCTACCAATCTAGTCGCCACCCCGCGACGGTAGACATATCACATCATAGCAGGCCAGAATGAGAAAGCTAATCGCAAGAGAGGCGATTGCTATCAGCGACACAAGATTGAGCAAAGACAGAGCATGAACTGAATAAGGAAGACACAGCAAATAACCACAATCTGAATGCCAAGGAAAATAACAAAGAACTAGCTAAACGCGGTCCCCGCACGAAATGCACAACAGAGACAAGTGCGTTAACGGTACGGCCACCGCACGTTAAGCGCAACAGTGGCAAAACGTACCAACCCTAACTAACTAATGGACACAGTAAATGACGACAGACAAATAACGCAAACGCTTGCTAATCGGTTGCCTCACACCAGACAACAGCAAGCGTTCGTGCTAGACAAGACAGACTGAAGGAGTAACCAGTAGCAACCGCAGCTAAGGTTATACTCCAAGAGTCAGACAAGGGAGGTCCACCGCCTCTACCGCTAGGGTGAATGCAATCTAGGAGCGAGACCAAACGATTCACTGTCAGCCACCGCAGGTGACAGTACAATCGCAAGGACAAGACAATACAGACAGGAATAAACAGTACAAATAAAACAGAACCTGACCGTACTATAAGAAGTGCAGAACACGCTCCCCAATAATTAACTACACTAGAATATTCGCACAAAATACAAAAAGGCTGAGGCTCCAAGGTAAGTTTCCCTAATCAGAAAACTATGTCGAGCAAGGAATTCTGGGAGGAAGTGACATTTATACTAGAAACCTTCAAAGGAAGCAGATAAGCAATTTGCATGACAAGTGGATGCAAATCAGTCAGCCTTGCAAACTGACAAAAATGACTCTTTTCCCTGGACTGAACTATGCAAGCTGCATAGAAAACAAAGCAGTCCAGGGAATCAAGTCCAGCAAAGCGGATTCTGACACACTCCTAAAACATGCTAAAGATCATAACTCCATGCTTTCCTACTCTGGCCGAATGGCTTCGCCAAGTCTACCTTCATGCTGAGCTAGCTCCCTTGGCTCTGAAAAGACTTCTGGTTTGTTAATTAACATCTGAGTGTGAGATCAGCTTAGTTAAGCTTTGGCACTTCTGTGAAGGCCCAGATCCTAGTCATATGCTAATTAACCACAGGGGTCTTTCCAGTGAGCATACTTGCTCTCATGAAAAGAACTGTGCTAACACCTATGAAGACAACTGGGACCCCAGGCTGGACTGCAGATAGCCACAGACAGCCAATTCAGATCCTATCTTAATCGCAATCGGTGCAGAAAATCAATTGCGATCGCATTTTTTCACGGGCGGTTCACGGACGTCGTCTGAGGCCACGCAACCGTCCGTGACACCTACATATACTGGGACATATACCCCTGCCTACATATAGTGGGGACATATACCCCTGCCTTCATATACTGGGGACATATACTCCTGCCTACATATACTGGCCACATATACCCCTGCCTACATATACTGGGGACATATACATCTGCCTACATATACTGGGACATATACCCCTTGCTACATATACTGTGCACATATACCCCTGGCTACATATACCCCTGGCTACATATACTCGGCACATATACACCTGCCTACATATACTGGGGACATATACCCCTGCCTACATATACTAGGGACATATACACCTGCCTACATATACTGGGGACATATACACCTGCATACATATACTGGGACATATACACCTGCCTACATATACTGGGGACATATACACCTGCCTACATATACTAGGACATATACCCCCTGACTACATATACTGGGCACATATACCCCTGGCTACATATACGGTGCACATATACCCCTGGCTACATATACTGTGCACATATACCCCTGGCTACATATACTGGGCACATATACCCCTACCTACATATACTGGGCACATATACCCCTGGCTACATATACTGGGCACATATACCCCTGACTCCATATACTGGGCACATACAGTATACCCCTGACTACATATACTGGGGACATATACCTCTGGCTACATATACTGGGCACATATATCCCTGGCTACATATACTGGGGACATATCCCTGGCTACATATACTGGGGACACTGGCTGTTTGTCATTATGTGCATTTACTGGTGAAAAGCTGTCTCTTATTATGTGCATTTACTGGTGAAAGGCTGTCTCTTATTATGTGCATTTACTGGTGAAAAGCTGTCTCTTATTATGTGCATTTACTGGTGAAAAGCTGTCTCTTATGTGCATTTATTGGTGAAAAGCTGTCTCTTATTATGTGCATTTACTGGTGAAAAGATGTCTTTTATTATGTGCATTTACTGGGGAAACGCTGTCTCTTATTATGTGCACTTACTGGGGAAACGCTGTCTCTCATTACCTGCATTTACTGGTGAAAGGCTGTCTGTCATTACCTGCATTTACTAGTGAAATGCTGTCTCTTATGTGCATTTAGTGGGGAAACGCTGTCTCTCATTACATGCATTTACTGGAGAAACGCTGTCTGTCATTATGTGCATTTACTTCATATTTTTTATGTAAATACATTAGCTGGTATAACTACATTACAGTTAGCCCCACCCACGGGCAGGGTATATGAGGGATATATTTATTAAAACATATAAGGGCATCAATATTAAAAAAAAAATCTTAAAAAAACTTTATGGTAGGCGTGACTAGAGGTGTGTGTTTTGGGTGTGGTTAGGGGTGTGGCCTGGTTCCAGATTTCTAATTCAAAAATGTTGGGAGGTATGCACACAATGGGCTCTATTTACAAAGAGCCAAATTTTCCGGCAAATTTTACCGCTATATTCCCGCCAGCGGTAAACTCCGCATTTTTTCCACATTCACTAATATTTTCCGCATGCGGGAAAAAAGATGCGGAAACAGCCATTATTCATGCGGGAATCATGCGGTAAAATGGTCGCATGAAAAAGTGTTTAAAAAAAAAAAGTTAAAGTCCAGCAAGCACAACCATTTAGCCCACAGACTTCATTAAAGTCAATGGGATACGGAATATATCACCTACTACTTCTGGTTGTTGATAAAAAATCGTTAATTAACGACGAAATGATGCGCCTGAACATTTTTGAGAATTGATCTTTTATTGCGGAAAATACCGACTTTTGCGGAAATCTTTCCGCATGAATCCCGCACTTTTACCACACTTTTTCCGCATGCGGAACCTTTTGAGAATTTCAATGTGGCGGTGTTTTGGTCGGTAACTTCCCGCATGCACTTTACCGCATGCGGGAAGTCTTTGAGAATAGAGCCCTATGTGGCTTTTCACTCCGGCGCATGCCCTATGTGTCTGTACAGATTCCACCATTAACTCATTTGAGATCCTTTCCTGATCCCTGCCATGTGACAGCACTGTGAAGTGTGTACAGTTGGCTTGCTTTCAAAAATGGCAATTGGAGCTTACTTCCTTCAGTTTAAAAATAATCTTGGCTGGCTGGAGACAGAAATAGAGCAATGCATTTTAATAAGATGAAATAACAATTTGTGCAGTGCTGTTTTTTTTTTATTCATGTTCATATTATAAGGAATGCGGAATTTATTACACCATCTTCATAAGCCAAAGCCAGCAGCACAGTTTATTATAACCCCCGTATCTCTCCTCAGAAGTAACGGAGAACTTCAACCAAACCTGTCAGAAAACCTAACAGCTGTCACTTACAGAGGCGAACTGAACTGACAGTTGAGTGATCACGTGACTTTTTTCTCTAGTAAGCATGTTATTCCTAAAGTGAAGGGCGGGACGGACGGGTGTGTCGCATATTATAGACGTCACACAGTTAGAGTCAGCCCGATTGGTGCAGCCACAAATGACAGTTTCCGTACTGCCTTCGCGGATTGGCGGAGGAGAGAGGGTGGGCGGAGCTGCAAGTGACTGTCATGCTGCTGTGGCACTGGCTGTAGGCAGCGAGCACTAGTGCCGTGGGGGATCTCAGCTGTCATGAATGACGATAGTTTCAGTGCTGGGGAGCATCTCGTCTCCCCGGCTTATATCCGCCAGGGGCGGGAGGCCAGGCGCGGCCACGAGCTGCTCATAAGGCTTCTGCTGGAGAAGGTAAGTTTCATCATGAGTCACATGACGTGCTGCAAGGCACCACGGGAGTTGTAGTTCTCACACGCTGATGGTGTTTTATCATAACAAGTGTAACATTTCTTATTGTTTCCTCACTTTAGTAACTTTCTTGCTAAATAAATAAGCGTTAGGTGATTGGTTGCTTCACAGTGATTATTGCATGTCAGCTGTTTGCATCTGGCAGGGGTATCCCTTTAAATTATTGATATCAAATATTATATTTTAAAATCGCAGCCTCTGGAGTTAGTTTAGTTGAGGTGACCCAATGGGACACTTCAAAGATCAATGGCACCTTCCTGCTTACAGCAATATGGTTACAGCCACAAATTTGGTAGGGAAAGGGGACTTATTATCCACGCCAGCAACCTAATGCCCCCCCCTCCCCCCCCCCCCCCCCGCGTAACTAGACTTAACAGGGGCCCCCTGAAAAAAATTGTAGCATGGGGCCCCCTTGGTACCTGAACCCCATGCATATTTATTTCCTTTTAAAGAAGTGAAAGGTTCTGGTAAAAATGATAGCTGCAGTGTGTGGGGGGTAAAAAGTACATACCGTTCGCTCTTCCTGCCCCCCCTCCGTCTCTCGCCGTTAGTGTAATATACATGCCGGTTTCCCCGGCGACTTGCTTGACATCTGTCCCGGACATACTGCACCCTGTGTGCGAAGTATGTCCTCCCCTCTTCACTTCATAGTGACCCGCTCAGAAGCACACTTATCCCTCCGTCTCCTGCGCTCCACTACACCAAGCGCCACATGATTAGTAGGTGACGCTTGGTTTAGTGGAGCGCACATGCAGCCCAGAGGAGACGGAGGGATCAGCGTGCTTCTGAGCTGCTCACTATGCGCCGGCCAGAAGTGAAGAGGGGAGGACATACTGCGCGCACAGGGCGCAGTATGTCTGGGACAAAAGTCAAGCAAGTCGCCGGGACACCAGCATGTATGTTACACTAACGGCGGCAGGAGGAGCGGCGGTATGTACTTTTTAGCCCCCACACACTGCAGCTATCATTTTTACCAGAACCTTTTGGTTCTGGTATCCTTTAAACAATACCAGTTGCCTGGCAGCCCTGCTGGTCTTTTTGGCTGCAGTAGTATCTGATTTGCGCCTGAAACAAGCATGCGGCTAATCCAGTTAGATCTGACAAAAATCTTGGAAATATCTGATCTGCTGAATGCTTGTTCAGGGTCTGTGGCTAAAAGTATTAGATGCAAGGGATTAGCAGGACAGCCAGGCAAAAGGAAATAAATATGACAGCCGCCACATCTCTCGCTTCAGTTGTAGCGTCTGGAAGCAGGGAAAAAAAATTACACATGCTCCTGCATGCAGTTTTTGTAAACAAACAGGAGGTTTTTTTTTTGGTTTTTTTTTTTTTGCTAATTGGCTGCACTAGTGGTGGGAGAGGAGGAGGGTCCCCAAAGCCTCTGCCCCCCCCCCACACCTGTGATGGCAGGGGTGACTGCTACGCCCATGCCTAGACACCCCCCAAAATCCCCATTTCGGGTTCACTTTAAGCCTGGTATTCACTTTCAATTATGATTCAGTGTTCTCCCTAGGCTCTTTTAGCTGGGTGCTCCACCCGGGTAGTTTTGGGAAGCACCCGGCTATCATTGGCTCACCTCCTTCTCTGCTATAAGCCGAGTTGTGCAGAGAAGCACCGGCCCTGCATCATCTCATCTCACCCGGCTACTTTTTCATGTCATCCAGCGACTTTCATATGCCACCCGGCTGCAAAAAAATTCTGGTGAGAACACTGTGATTGGTCAATTACTGACCAGTTTTACCTATACAATCTGCTCATAGTATTCAATATCTGTTGAACCTCATTCTACACGTAGGGGGTAAAATTGGTCAGTGATTGGCCAAATGAAAGTGTGTACCAGGTGTTGGAGCTCTCCCTGTCTGGTGAATCTTTCTGCGCTTGGTTGGGAAATGAAATCTTCACATGTCACATCTAGTAACCTCTGAAACTGTGAGAGCTTCTAGTATGAATAAAAGGGATAAGCTGCTCAATCCTATGAGTGCAAATATCACAAAACAAGATTTTATTCTTTGTTTCTCACAGGTTTGCGTTAGAGAAAACCTGAACTGAAAATTAAAAGTCAAAATAAACATACACACGTCATACTTGCCTTATGCACTGTCTACTCATCAATATCTTTCCAGGGCTGTGGAGTGGGTACAAAAATCATCCTCAGTTTATGAAACCTCTGACTCCAGGTACCCAAAATTGCTCCGCCTCCTCTACTCCGACTCCTCAACCCTCTATCTTTCTCCTCTCCTGCGTCCTGTTTTTCAACATTGAGGTATGGAATTCTCCGTCCTCCATTTTAAAAATGGCATTTACCCTGTAACAGCTTCCAGGTCAGCACACTGTTAAGGTACCCCTGAACTGAGAGGGGGTTTGAGTAACCAAATGGGGACCGACGCAGTAGGAATCTACGTCCAGCAGGTGGTGCTGCCACCTTAACCGTACGTAGATTCAACATTGTCGTTAACGGAGCGTCCTGCTGTGATCGTGCGCATCCAAGAGGGGAGATTAGGCTGTCATATGACAGCTGACATCATCCCTCAGTGATCAGCAGCCATCACTACGATTGCCGTCGGATCGTAGTGATCACTTTTACAGCAGTGGCGTTAGGAGGGGAAGAAGAGGATCTACTCACCTTCCTAATGTTTCCCCGACGATCGTCGATCCCCTCCGCTTTGGCCGGCAACCCCGCTTGGTGTGATGTAAGTGTTGGGTGACCCGGGGAAACATGGACATTACCTTGCACATCAGTTGCCCTTTCAGCCATAACTGACAGCAACTGATATATAACTGACAGCAACGGATACATTTCAGTTCTGACAGTAATGACATGAACAGCAGTGCAGTGTAAGTGCTTTAGTTATCACATGACAAAATAAACTTCCCACGTCTTGACCTGTTTGACAAGCTTTTCACTTTCTTTTGTTTTCCAGGGAAAATGTCCCCAGGAAGCGTGGGATGAAAGCACAATAGAGCTATTTCTCCATGAGTTGGGCGTGATGGACAGTAATAATTTTCTCGGTAACTGTGGTGTTGGAGAAAGAGAGGGAAGAGTCGCTAGTGGCATAGTTGCACGTCGCCATTATCGGTATTTACATTAAAGTATTATGCTGTTTTGGAATTGTTGAGGTTTGCATTTATTGGGCCTAATTTATAATGCGTAGTTTTCGCACCTTGAGATACACCTGACCTGTTCCGTCCATGGTGCCGGGGCATCTTGTTTCTCCCCCTCCTAAGCTACTGTTCCCTAGGGGGCCCAGCACCGAGCGCCAGCCCATGAAATAACACCAGCGGCAGGTGTACCCCCCCCTTACACACATACTCTCTCTCCAGCACCCCCCTAGCCGCCCAGTTACAGTACCTCCCCTGTTAGTTACAGTAATCCCCACCCCATGGGGTCACGTAAAGAAGGCGACGATAGAAGCTGGAAGAGGACACAAGACAGAGGAATCAGAGTGTACCAGCTGGAGAGGTGAGGGCTTCGGCTGTGCGCTCTGCATTTGCCATGGGAATTACTGTAAGGGTGGGAGGCTTGGGGATTTCCTTAGCAGTAGTAATAGCATTGCGGGGGGCAGGACACCTTGCGCCAGGCCAAATATGTACAGTGGTGTGAAAAACTATTTGCCCCCTTCCTGATTTCTTATTCTTTTGCATGTTTGTCACACTTAAATGTTTCTGCTCATCAAAAACCGTTAACTATTAGTCAAAGATAACATAATTGAACACAAAATGCAGTTTTAAATGATGGTTTTTATTATTTAGTGAGAAAAAAAACTCAAAACCTACATGGAGCTGTGTGAAAAAGAAATTGCCCCCTGAACCTAATAACTGGTTGGGCCACCCTTAGCAGCAATAACTGCAATCAAGCGTTTGCGATAACTTGCAACGAGTGTTTTACAGCGCTCTGGAGAAATTTTGGCCCACTCATCTTTGCAGAATTGTTGTAATTCAGCTTTATTTGATGGTTTTCTAGCATGAACCACCTTAAAGGGAACCTAAACTGAGAAGGATATGGATTTTTCCTTTTAAAATAATACCAGCTGCCTGAATTGCCTGCTGATCCTGTGTCTCTAATACTTTTAGCCACAGCCCCTGAACAAGCATGCAGATCAGGTGCTCTGGCTGAAGTCAGACTGGATTAGCTGCATGCTTGTTTCAGGGTGTGATTCAGCCACTATTGCAGTCACAGAGATCAGCTGGACTGCCAGGCAACTGGTATTGTTTAACAGGAAACATCCATATCACTCTGTTAAGGTTCCCTTTAAGGTCATGCCACAACATCTCAATAGGATTCAGGTCAGGACTTTGACTAGGCCACTCCAAAGTCTTCATTTTGTTTTTCTTCAGCCATTCAGAGGTGGATTTGCTGGTGTGTTTTGGGTCATTGTCCTGCTGCAGCACCCAAGATCACTTCAGCTTGAGTTGACAAACAGATGGCCGGACATTCTCCTTCAGGATTTTTTGGTAGACAGTAGAATTCATGGTTCCATCTATCACAGCAAGCCTTCCAGGTCCTGAAGCAGCAAAACAACCCCAGACCCTCACACTACCGCCACCATATTTTACTGTTGGTATGATGTTCTTTTGCTGAAATGTTGTGTTACTTCTACGCCAGATGTAATGGCACACGCACCTTCCAAAAAGTTCAACTTTTGTCTTGTCGGTCCACAAGGTATTTTCTCAAAAGTCTTGGCAATCATTGAGATGTTTTTTAGCAAAATGGAGACAAGCCTTAATGTTCTTTTTGCTTAAAAGTGGTTTGCGCCTTGGATATCTGCCATGCAGGCCGATTTTGCCCAGTCTCTTTTTTATGGTGGAGTCATGAACACTGACCTTAATTGAGGAAAGTGAGGCCTGCAGTTCTTTAGATGTTGTCCTGGGGTCTTTTGTGGCCTCTCGGATGAGTTTTCTCTGCGCTCTTGGGGTAATTTTGGTCGGCCGGCCACTCCTGGGAAGGTTCATCACTATTCCATATTTTTGCCATTTGTGGATAATGGCTCTCACTGTGGTGGAGTCCCAAAGCTTTAGAAATGGCTTTATAACCTTTACCAGACTGATAGATCTCAATTACAGTACTTTTTGTTCTCATTTGTTCCTGAATTTCTTTGGATCTTGGCATGATGTCTAGCGTTTGAGGTGCTTTTGGTCTACTTTTCTGTGTCAGATAGCTCCTATTTAAGTGATTTCTTGACTGAAACAGGTGTGGCAGTAATCAGGCCTGGGGGTAACTACAGAAATTGATCTCAGGTGTGATAAACCACAGTTAAGTAAATTTTTTAACAAGGGGGGCAATCACTTTTTCACACAGGGCCATGTAGATTTTGAGTTTTTTTTTCTCACTAAATAATAAAAACCATCATTTAAAACTGCATTTTGTGTTCAATTATGTTTTCCCAGAACGTCATTTCGGACAGCACCCCTGGATGAGACTTGTCTCCCTCCCCACTGTGGACAGGAAACTGTTAAAAGAAGAATTTGCATAAGCAATAGGCAGCCACATATAAGATACTACACCTGCCACAGTACCTCAGTTTAGTTTCCTGTCCCGGACGGGATGCATGGGAGAGGTCTCCAGGAGTGCCATCCATGTCAGGCGGCAGGGGCAGCGTTTTCCAGGGCTCCAAGCAGCACTGTTCAGTGAACAGTCGGAGCCCTGCAGCGTGGAGGAGGCTTCTCCATTGGAGGCAGCAACTTTATGCGCGCAGGTGCGTGCATTGGAGAGAGTTCACTTCCGGTTGAACCGGAGGTAGTCACGCGCTGGCGTCCCGCGTGATCTGAAGTCTGAGCCGGGCGGCAGGGGCCGCGGCGGTGATTAGGAATCGGCATACAGCTGATTCCTTAAGGTAAGAAGCTGATTAAGCATATGCTTAGCCGGCAGGGGCCGCATGCATAATTGGATCAGCTGCATCAAGTCAGCAGCACAGGTATAAGTTTGTAGAGTCCATGATGCACTCTGGTTTGTGGCTGGGATCATGGAGGACGCCTCTGGGTCAGCTCCTGCACAATCTGCTGAATCTGCCCAGGATCCCTCTCTGGCAAGTAGATGTGACTATGTTTCTTCTGCTTGGCTGGATGTATGTTATGTATAGAGGGATTTGTCTAATGGCTGGCTATCGTTTATTATGTTTTATACCCCAAAAGACATAAGACTGAGAAGGTTGAAAAGTCTGAAAAATCTTCTACTCAGTCCAGTCAGCATGGATTGGCAACTCTGAATGGAAATTGTGCCAGTATTGTACAGAGAAGGTCCACAGCAATAGGAAATTAAAGATAGTGCTATTGCTTCTACCGCCTCAGCTGCTTCAGATGGGCCTGGGACTAGTACTGCTATGGCTTATCTACCTGTTATAGCTAATCCATCATCTCCTATGTTGTCTGCACCTCTAACTATGCCTCCTGCTTCCAAGAGACATAGGCCTCTATTTATTGAGCATTCCTGCATGCGGTAATGCTCAAAACAGCTGACTTTACCCACCATTTAGTAAAGTGTGCATTCATAAAACCTGTGTCCGCATGGAAATTTATAATTCCTGAGCAGGTGCGGGAAATTAACACCTTGTGCGGAGATTATCACAACACAGGTCACTGAAGGTTAATTCATAAAAATTAAAGCAGGCAAATGTGAGCAGAGAAACCCTGGCTGTTTAGAGAAGGCGATAAGCCAGCCATAACAGGCAAGCTAATGGAGAGACAGACCTCCCAGGCAGCTGCAGTGAGAGCAGAACAAACTGCATCCCAGAATACCCAGGCTGTGTTTTTAACCCCTTGGGTACCTGTTTTCAGATAAATTTCACATCAGAAAGCCTGCATGTGTAACATTCTTGAAGTTCTTCTAAGCTGCAGCAATTAAATAGATTGTTTAAAAGAACTAGACAGATTCAGGGCAAGGAGAGGCAATTTAAACAAAAATGCACATGTAAAGGAATGCTGGGGCTGCCTCCTTTATAGTAACTCTCTCTGCACAGAGAAAATGTATCAAACTAGGAGGAAGATTTGAGTAAAACTGACTAAGGGCCTTTTTTTCATTACTCTGCGAGTTACGATTTGATTCTGATCACGAGGTACGTTAAATTAATGGAAACTGCAGCAGCAATTTCCATTAGTGCAATCTGATTGCGATGCGATTTGGACAAAGCACAATCGTCATCCTCCTGCATTGTATGCAATTGAGCTGTACTATAAGTATAGTAGCGCAATCGCATAGTGGAAATTGAAGTGCGATTGGGATCGCAAATGCGGTTGCGATCGCATTTCATAGTAGAAAAGAGCCCTAACCGCAATGTTTTTTTTTTTTTTTCCTGAATTAATGAAAGACTTACTAATAGGTATTAAGTCTGAGCAGAAATCTTTGACACCTTTGGATCAAATGTATGAGAGTTTGGCGGATCCTCATTCTTGGCTTATTCCAGTCCATTCTACTTTTAAGATTAGGATTAAGGAGTGGGATAATCTAGGGAAAGGGTTTTTTGGCCCAGATCATTATCTAAATGTTATCTTTCTCCTGAAGATCAGGGTTTTGGGGAACCCCGCCTAAATTAGATCCATATTTTTCAAGGGTATCAAACAAAACTGACCTACTTTTTTGAGGATTTCTGGGAAATTTTGAATGATTTCCCTAAAGTTTGGAATGCTTCCAATTATCTAGTGGACGCTTCAGATGATACGGTTAAACTTATGGCCAGAACTACGGCATTAGTTAATTCAGCCAGAAGAGGTGTATGGGTAAAAACTTGGAATGATGACAATTCTTCAAAATCAAGTTATGTGGTGTACCTTGTGAAGGGGGTCTGCTGTTTGAGTCAGTTAGACAACCCTCTAGACAGAACGGCAGACACACATTTAAAAAAAAAAAAAAAAAGTATTCCTGTTAAAGGAATTCTATCGATTCACATATTTTCAATTGACACAGGAATTGTTTGGGAAGTGTTGCTAAGTACTGGTGTATACATTTTAGTAGCAACCTCTTTGTTTACTGTTATCAAAATGCTTTCAAACTTTACTGACAAAACTGACTCTGAGCCATGAGGAGAGGGGAAATTCCCCTCACACTTGATCAGATAACTCTGTGTAACTGTGTGTGACAGAGAGAACAGCTGCAGCTTCTGTGTCCTGTTTCGGACTGAAGTGTCTGTAGGGAGCAGAGGAAATGTAACTAATTGTTACAGCTTTTCATACTGTTTTTTGCTTTCAGAGTTTGTTTGATATTTGCTTTCTGTAGTCCGATATGCAACTCTGGCTGTGCATTGAAGTAGACACCCCTTCTGCAATTGATTTGTCCCAATATAGCTAATCCTACCCTCAGTAAATTACAGCTTTTGCCTCTGATATTTAACATGAAAGGTAGGAAAATGTTTACACAGCAACTTAGACATTATTTGTACATTGTCTTTTTAGAACACTTGGGTATCGATAGTATTCCTTTAAGAAAGGACCTTTTCAAAGTAAACGGTCCTTTCGTCCCTCCTTCTAAGAATAAGTCAGATCCCTAGTCCTCTAAGGGCAGGAGATGGGCTCTCTACAAGTCACAGAAGCCTAAGGGCCTGTCCAGACTGCACACGTTTCCAGCTGCGTTTTGGAAACGCGTGCAGGAGGCCGACACGCACGACATCAGACAGTGCATAGAGTGCACTGTCTGATGTTCACACTGCATGCGTTCCGGACCTGTGCGGTCCGGGAAAGCATGCTGCACGCAGATTTAGCAAAAACGCGCGGCTGTCCCATTCACTTTTCAGTGATGGGATCAGCCACGCAACGCATGCAAACGCGGATGGCGTGCGTTCGTACGCGTTGCCTTCCGCATGCGTGGCCGTCCGCGTTTGTAATGTGAACCGGCCCTAAGTCCAACTTCACTTTTACCAAGAAGTCAGATAAGCAATGACGCTAGTATTCCAGTGAGATGGAGAATTGCAAATTTCAAAACATGGCAACTACAGTGCACAAAATATTGGTTATTTAGGCTGCTTTCACAGTGGGACGTTACAGGCGCAGGTTAGAGCAGCTTGTAACGCAGCCCAGCTCACAGTAATGAAAAATCAATGGGCTGTTCACAGTGCCCACGTTGTGTTACACTCTAACGCTGGACGTTTAAAGAAAGTGCATCATGCTGTGCGTTATACACGGTTTTAGCCGCATTAGACTGTTTGCATATGCTCAATAATGTGTGTTTTTTGTTTTTTCTTGCAGGAGAGGAGGGGAGAGTCCGCTGTTGTGGCCAGCCACATGACTAATTAATATGCACTGCAGTGTTAACTTCCTGGAGCGGCCGCTTATTGGCTGGCAGGACCACGTGATGCGGAGTTTTCCGATCACGTGCTCTCCACAGTCTTTTGCCGCATGCGCCGTTTTCGTCCGATAGTAAGCGTCAAAAAGTACGCATCACAGACCCATTAGGAGACGCATAACGTGGCTCTAAATAGCATCCAACTTCAAAGCTCACATGCGTTGCGTTGGGGGCACGTTATGTGACCTTAGCGTCGCATCTAACGCAACGTCTTAGTGGGAAAGAGCCTTTAAGGTGTTTTTTGTTGGAGGGATACAGAATAGAGTTCAGCCAGCCTCCTTTTTAAGAGCTTTTGCATTACTCCCCGTTTGCAGGACCAAATAAAGTTTTCAGCCCTACAATCGAAAGTCCTTTCCCTGTTTAGAAAAAAGGGTAATTCGAGAAGTACCGAAATGTCAGAGGACAGGGATTCTATTGCCCTGTGTTTTGTCTAGTAAAGGAGCTACAGGGAAATTATCAGTTCATACTAAATTTAAAGAGTCTAAACCAGAAGGTAAAATACAGAAAATTCAGGATGGATTTGATCTATTATTCATCTCTTACAGAAGGACGATTTCCTAGCCTTTCTAGACTGAAAAGATGCGTATCTTCAATTACCGATACATCTGACTTCTCAATAATGCTTAAGGTTTGCCATCCAGATGGAGGAAGAGGTAAGAATGTATCAGTTTAATGCTTTGCCCTTCGGATTATCCTCAGCTCCAGGGTTGTTTATGAAGGTAATGTCTGGGGTTCTAGCTACACTTAGACAGAGAAAGGTTAACATTTTGGGTTACCTTGATTTTCTGTTTTGGGGGACATCTCCCAATTCGGTAAGAGATCAGATTGTTACGACAATAGTCTTACTACAAGATCTAGGTTGGATCATTAATTGGGAGAAATCTTCCTTAATTAAATCCTACACAGATTATACATTTGTTTGGGCTATTTAATTAGCATATCAGACACAGGAGGAGCAATTCAATTCTATCATGCCTCATTCCACAAGAGGAATTTCGACTTCTTGGGCAGAGAGGGCAGGGGCCTCTATAGATCAGATTTGCAGAGCTGCGACCTGGTCAAGTCACAATAAGTTTGTAAAGCTCTATCGCCTTAATGTATCTGTCTCTGCAGGTTTATCCTTCAGAAGGAAAGTTTTGCAAGCTGTGGTCCCACCCTAAGGTTTTAACTCTTGTATATCGTCTCATCCAGGGGTGCTGTCCGAAATGACGTTCTGGGAAAGACCACTTTACTTACGGTAAAGTCTTTTCCAGTAGTCATGAGGACAGCACCCCTGCAACCCGCCCTTATTTGGGTAGGAAAGAGAAATAAGTTTGTGTAAGCATCATTAAATGTCCGTGTCATCTTTTTATTAACTGAGGTACTGTGGCAGGTGTAGTATCTTATTTGTGGCTGCCTATTGCTTATGCAAATTCTTCTTTTAACAGTTTCCTGTCCACAGTGGGGAGGGAGACAAGTCTCATCCAGGGGTGCTGTCCTCATGACTACTGGAAAAGACTTTACCGTAAGTAAAGTGGTCTATCTTTGACTAATAGTTAACGGTTTTTGATGAGCAGAAACATTTAAGTGTGACAAACATGCAAAAGAATAAGAAATCAGGAAGGGGGCAAATAGTTTTTCACACCACTGTATTATTCAGTCCGTACAACACACACAAGTGTGTATGTATAGATAGATAGATAGTCATCCCCCCTCCTCTGGCAGGCCCTTCGCTTGTTCGCACTTGTCTCTGCCCCCAAATCTGTAAAATCTGGTGCTAGCCACGCCCATCAAGCAGTCAAGAGGAGCACCGCTATAAGGATACAGTGGTGTGCCACGATCCCTGCCCCTGTGTCCCAAGGGGCATACACACAACAAACCTGAAAGATGGATCGGCACCACTGCCGATCCATCTTTGAAGTCTGGAGGAAAAAGCCATGCATGAGCGGCTCTGCTACAGCCAAAGAACTTGATTGACAAGCCTTTGTCCAATGGGTTCGAAGGGCCACTGCATTAGAACAGTGAGCTTGAGGGGGGATAGTGGAGCCTCTGGATTATCCAGAGCCTTCACTCTACTAAGTATGTTACTTTTTAAACTCACAGGTACTCTTTTTAATGTTTTTATTAAAATTTGAAAAAGTGAGCTTGTAATGTAATATGCCTATAAGTGAGGAACTCTGCTCTACCTTAGGCACTGCTTTACATTGGCCTGAAAAATGGCTGATCAGTGGGTACCATGAGCCATGTGTGACTCCTCACCCCCCAACGTCTGGGTAAAGGCATGCCTAGAGAGGATGTACGGATTTACCACTTTGGTAAACTTGGATATAGTCTCTAGTGTTCCTGGCAGATCTTGTGTGTTTTGGTAATTGGAGTGTTTGTGAATGACAAAAGTGATGAAGCAGAGTGGTCTGTACATGCAGAGAGGCACCCAGTATAACAAGTTAGAACTCTTTATTGAGGAAAAACATGCAGCCATATATCATACACAAACATCAGGAAATACAGCTTACTGAGAGAGGAACACACACAGAGAGAATACAGGAAACTACAATAGCATAGAGATTTACACATCATTCTACAGACAGTGACATCTTGTGGTTGCTTTACTATAGGAGGTGCTTAGGTAAAGCTAGTAGTTCTGCAGCTATACTGATTGTTTCATTATCATTCTGTTCTGTAAGTACTCCAGAAAATGCAGATGACACTGTGAGCAGGCTGTCGTGTTACAGTCTCCCCTCTTGGGATGTAATAACTGATAACAGGACATGGTGTGAAGGTTTAGAGCAAGAGTGTAAAACTCAATTGCAAAGTGGGCCGAAATTGAGCTCTGGGACCAAGTCGCGGGCCAACCTCAATGTCTATTGGCCACCTCTTTCCCTTATAGAATTCTCCCCATACCATATACAGCTCCCTGATGTTTAGTGGTCCTCCCTCCCTCATCTATACAATTCCCTGATGTTTAGTGGTCCTCACTTCCTCATCTATACAATTCCCTGAAGTTTAGTGGTCCTCCCTTCCTCATCTATACAATTCCCTGGTGTTTAGTGGCTTCCTACCCTCTCCTTTACAGTTCCCTGGTATCTATTGTCGTCCCCTCCCTATATGGCTTTCCTGTAGATCTAGAGCTTAGCCTCTAATATACCTTCTCTGGTGGTCCAGAGTGCGCCAAACATAATGCACAGTGGGGAAACCACCTGAGGGCCAAATCTGATGGCTCTGAGGGCCATATCTGGCCCTCCAGCTGGAGTTTGGCATGTATGGTTTAGAGTCTTGTGCTTCCATGTTTTCTTCTATATTAATTGGAAATATAGATAATGCATAATTCAGATGCAGCAAGTTCACCCCAGGAATGCTAAGCGATTTTTCTCTGTTAACTGCAGACTCATCCACGGCATTGGAAGATCAGGAGACATCGCTGCTGTACAACCAAAGGCTGCTGGCTCCAGCCTCTTAAATAAGCTAACCAATTCAGTGGTGCTGGACATGCTGAAACTTGCAGGCAGGTGGATTTGCAAATTACATTCCAATTCATGTCAAGGTGCAGCGCAGTGACAAATGGTTCATTACAGGTGTGCGAACTGCTACAAGCTGCTTTGTGGTTCCTATGGCAACTGGAATGAGTTTAACCCTGTGTTTCCTTACACTGCGACATAAAAGGCCAAAAGCAAAGTATATTATATGGCCCCGGATAGACCAGAAGTCCTGCTTCAAGTCCATGATCACTGCAGGTAATTGCTGGCTTTATTTTTCTGAGCGTGAATATTGTGTTGTTGATCAAGTAAATTGTGCAGAATCTCTGCTTGGAGTCTCTTCTATGGGTATAGTGAGTCCTGCAACAGATGAGAATGAGTTGCATCACATTGTAAAGCCTGTCTCTTGTGGCAAAGCTGCAGGGTATTCCCATGGCCCTGTATTACACTGCAGCTGTTACAAACCAAGCCAGGGATGTACATGTAATAAAGGATGCCTACAAAAAAAGGAAGTCTGACCTGAATTCCGATATTAAACGACCGGTAATGACTGATATCTTACGAAGACCTAACCTAATTTTTTCCTCTCACACAGTCCCCACCCTCTATCGGTGCCTGACCCTAAATCCTCCCCCCACCCCCCACCCCCACCAAAATATTTAATGTGCCCTTATACTGTGGGAGGCGCAAATGCCTCTAACACCGTACTCAATGCCGTGCCCTTTTACCTGCTTGCTGTATGTGCCCTTTTTAACTGTTTTGAGGCCAGGGCAGTCTCATCCTTACTGTCTTTATTCGAATATAAATTAAATTGTGGTGAGTCCACTAATTCACAATCCAATACTGAAGTGAAACGCAGCTGAGATCTCAGCACTAGTCTATAAAAGAGAAGTTAGTGGCTACCTAATACTGGGGGTACCTCTGGCTATGTAGACTTGGGGGCACCTCTTATTACCGAATACTATTGAGGGAGAAAATCTGTCTTCCTAATACTATTGGGGGCACATTGATTGGGCTAGCTAATATTATTTGGAATACACATCTAGCTACTTAATACTAATATCTAGGGGCATACCCGGCTACGTAATACTTGCAACTACCGAAAACGCAATGTTCTCGGTAGTGGCATTGCAATCTGTGGCAGTGCTCCTGCTAAAAGAGCCTATATGGTGGCATAAGTACTGCCAAGGGTTATAGACCACAGGACATAGGCTTTGTTCCCACTAGCATTAAACAGCAGTGGTTACTTGCCCTTCTCATCCCCAGGTGAGTGATGGGGTAACACTTGTAAAAAGAACTCCGATTTTTAAGACTGTTCCTAACTATCCGAGTCACAGACAGGGCTGTGGAGTCAGTACAAAAATCATCTGACTCCTCAGTTTATGAAACCACCAACTCCAGGTACCCAAAATGGCTCTGACTTTGACTCCGACCCCTTAGTCTAATACTTACCAGGGCTGTGGATTTGGTACAAAAATCATCTGACTCCCGACTCCTCAGTTTATGAAACCACCAACTCCAATTCTGACTCCAGGTACCCAAAATAGCCCCTACTGCTTTTAACATCTTTTTGCAGTTATTTTTCATGTTCTCTTGGGCGACATGGTAATTCTTTACTTAGAAGTCGCCAATCAAATGCATGGTGACGTCAATACGACACTCTGTAAGTGTGTTTGGGATTACATAAACTTGTGTTCCATTTTAAATACAGGATGAAATATCGTTTTCAGTGCAGCTAGTCGCATTGCCTGAAATATCTTCAAAGGACACCTGAAGTGAGATTGCTATGGAGCTGCCATATTATTTCCTTTTTAAACAATACCAGTTGCCTGGCTGTCCTGCTGATTTTTCATCCATCAGTAGTGTCTGAATCGCACACCTGAAACCAGCCTGTGGTTAATCTAGTCAGACTTCAGTCAGAAACCTCTAATTTGCATGCTTGTTCGGGGTCTGTGGATAAAATTATTAGAGACAGAGGATGAGCAGGACAGTCCGGTAATTTTGCCTTGTTTGAAGGGAAATAAATATGACAGCCTCCATGTTCCTCTCACGGCAGGTGTCCTTTAAAGGGATACTGTAGGGGGTCGGGGGAAAATGAGTTGAAGTTACCCGGGGCTTCTAATGGTCCCCCGCAGACATCCTGCGCCCGCGCAGCCACTCCCCAATGCTCCAGCCCCGCCTCCGGTTCACTTCTGGAATTTCAGACTTTAAAGTCTGAAAACCACTGCGCTTGTGTTGCCGTGTCCTCGCTCCCACTGATGTCACCAGGAGCGCACAGCACAGACTATACTGGGCATGCGCAGTACCCTCCTGGTGACATCAGCGGCAGTGAGGACATGGCAACGCAGGCGCAGTGGTTTTCAGTCTTTAAAGTCTGAAAGTCCAGAAGTGAACCAGAGGCGGGGCTGGCGCATTGGGGAGTGGCTGCATGGGCACAGGATGTCAGTGGGGGACCATTAGAAGCCCCGGGTAACTTTAACTCATTTTCCCCCGACCCCCCCCCCCCCCCTCCCTACAGTATCCCTTTAAAGGGGAACTGAAGTAAGAGGTACATGGAGGCTGCCATATTTATTTCCTTTTAATCGATACCAGTTGCCTGGCAGCCCTGCTGATCCTCTGCCTCTAATAATATTAGCCACAGCCCCTGAACAACCATGCAGCAGATCATGGGCTTGATTCACAAAGCGGTGCAAACTGTTTAGCATGGGTGTGCTAAACAGTTAGCACGTGAAGTGGCGTTCGGGGACTTTTGCGTGCGCAAAGTGCCGCGATTTGCACGATCGTGGATTTTTGCGCGCGCAATATACCGCAATTCACGGCAAATCGCGCGCAAAAGTCTGCGATCGCGTGAATCGCGGCACTTTGCGCGCGCAAAAGTCAGCGAACTGTACTTCACGTGCTAACTGTTTAGCACACCCGTGCTAAACAGTTTGCACCGCTTTGTGAATCAAGCCCCAGGTGTTTCAGACTTTAAAGTCAGATCTGACAAGACTTGCTGCATGCTTGTTTCTGGTGTTATTCAGATACTACTGTCGAGAAATAGACCAGCAGGGCTGCCAGGCAACTGGTATTGATTAAAAGGAAATAAATATGGCAGCCTCCGTATACCTCTTAGGCCTGGTGCACACCAAAACCCGCTAGCAGATCCGCAAAAATGCTGGCAGATTTTGAAACGCTTTTTCTTCTTTTTCTGCAGCGTTTCAGTTAGCATTTTGCGGTTTTGTGAAGCGTTTTTGGTGTAGTAGATTTCATGTATTGTTACAGTAAAGCTGTTACTGAACAGCTACTGTAACAAAAACGCCTGCAAAACCGCCCTGAACTGGCGTTTTTCAGAGCGGTTTGTGTTTTTCCTATACTTAACATTGAGGCAGAAACGCATCCACAATCCAAAAAATGCCTCACCCCGGGAGGATTCGTTTCTGCAAAACGCCTCCCGCTCTGGTGTGCACCACCCCATTGAGATACATTGACCAAGCGGATCCGCAGCCGCAAGCGGATCTGAAATCGCTGAAAAAGCTGCTTGGTGTGCACCAGCCCTAACTTCAGTTCCCCTTTAATCACATATATGGATTGGCTGGTCTGTACATTTTGCAGTTTTGGCGGAGTATTTAATTGGCTGGTAAACTTTGCGTTGATGTAACCTTTCAAAGTCTTGGTTGCTATAAGTGAAAAGAGCAGACCGAGGAGGCCTACTAGAACTGCAGCTTGGATCTATCAAAACCTGTACAAGGAAAAGTGGAAGAGAAGTGGGGCAGATACTCTAAGGATTCTGGCTGCTTTGAACTTCTGCTTTCCACAAGTTCTGCTTGCTTTTACATAATCTGCCCTAGTGTTGGCAGAGCTGAACAGGGTGTATGTGGATCACAACTCCTGACAATGTCTTATCTGTAGTAATTTACCCTAGAGCTGGACATAACTCTACAAACAAGCAACTGTGCCAAGTAAAGTTGTGACTGGCAAATCTAAAGAGTTCTACTTGTCATTTGTTTGTCCGTATGCTGCAATTTCATCATTCTATACATGTCCTGTTATATCAGTCAATCATCCCTTTTTTTTTTTTTTTTTTTTTTTTATCACTTCTCATGAACTGTTCTAATTTCCATGAAGGTTTTGAGCCAGTTGTGATAGAGAATGTGCTGGAGGGGGATGAACTGCGCACCGATCTGAGCCTTGTGGAATCTCAAATCCAGGAACTTGGAGCAGAGAACATCCTGTGTGTTCACTCCACTACATCCTGCTTCGCTCCTCGGGTGCCTGACAGGTAGGAGGCTCACCGTGACCTCAGTCACAAGCTGTGTCTTACACTGAAAGCATTGTGTTGTACTGCTTGTGACAGAAATGACATTTGCATTTGATCTGTTAAAGAGTCACTACAAATATCCTTGTAATAGAAAGTGATACATTATTTTGATACCTAATTTTACATTAAAGCAAATCCAAACTAAATCACAAAAACAATGTGCTGGACGACTGCTGAAATAACAGCACAGGAGATTTGGGTGCTGCCGCTGCCACCATAGGCTGTAATAGGAATTACAGCTTAAGCAGGGCTCAGTGACTGATTTGAGTGCCGTCAGTAGATGGAGCACAAATCAGTACAAGAACACTGTCATTCGGCCGCTGGCAATAGCTGGAAGCCGAATTATCCTTCCCCCACTATCCATGGCGGCCTGGAGGGGAAATAGTAATTAACGCACCTGGGACTTGTGCAGGAGCGGGGCGAGCCGTTTATTGGCTTTCCACTGCGCCGAAATCTCCCGGTGGCTATAATTTGTGTTATTGGATTTTATGTTTAATCAAACACCATTCAAAAGAAATAAATTTATTTTATTCCTCACATTGCTACCTAACCAGCTCCTATCATCTCCAGCTCAAAAACATAGCACACATCCAAACTTTTCTCACTCAAGACACAACTAAAATGTTAATACATGCTCTTATAATATCTTGTCTGGAGTATTGAAACCTACTAATTTTGTGGACTACCAACTAACAGACTGGCGGCACCCCTCCAATCTGTACTGAACTCAGCTGCTCGTCTCGTTCATCTTCTCGTTCTTCCTCTGCTGCTCCTCTCTGTCAAGCTTTTTATTGGCTACCAATTAACCAGAGGATCCAGTTCAAACTCTTAACCCTAACCTACACAGCTCTGCACAATCTCTCTCCCCTGTACCTCTCCTCGCTGGTTTCCAGATATCAACCCAATCGTAATCTCAGAACTGCACATGACCTGCTGTTGTCCGCCCTTAGAATCACCTCCTTACATTCACGTATACAAGATTTTGCACGTGCTTCACCCCTCCACTGGAATGCCCTTTCACAACACATCCGTCACTCTCCAACCTTTTTGTTCTCTTTAAACGCTCTCTCAAAACTCACTTGTTCTGACAAGCATGCGCTCTACCTTGGGCCACTTCCCCTTTGTCCTAAGGCCAAACTCCTACTAACTCCTACTAGATATCCTAAAACACACTGCCTCCTGGTATCTTTATTGTATACTACCCCACCTCTTGTTTCTCACCCTATTCCTTTAAATTGTAAGCCTGCAAGGGGCAGGGCTCTCTTCCCCCTTTTGTGTCTTGGAATTCATTTTATTCATCATGTTACTGTTGTCACTGTCATTATCAATTTTGTTTTTTGTATCAATTCGGTATTTTGTCACTAATTAAGTGTTTTGTATATTAGTGGATTTCAATTTGTCTGCATTATGTGCCCCATGTTCGTTTCATACTTTGTACTACGCCACAGAATTGGCGCTCTATAAATCAATAATAATTCTAATTTAAATTGTTTTTCTTCCTGATAGTCGTAAACATAAAGACAACTTGCTTATTGTTGGGAGCTTAGCCATACCCCTTGTAGTTATGCAGCACAGCAACCAACCGGAAGGTGCAGGCAGGGTCATGTGATGCCTAGCATTTATATAAACCATGACCCAGAGAATGGTTGGTATTGGCAGGTGACCTTTGAAGGGCTTGTGGAGCACAGGGAATGAACAGCGAGTGATCATAAAGGTGTGGATGACATTGTATTCTGTTTTCTGTAATGTAATGACGGCTGTCAAAGGGCAACATCAACAATGTATCTCTATTTTCACTACCTAGGACAGTGTACTTTATCATTGCATGACCTTTATGAGAATCTGCTGGTTCTTCCAGATTTTCTTTCCAACATAACATCTCACAGATGCTTTTGAATCCCTTTTTATACGTACAGTTCCATTAGATACCTTTTTCCTTTTTTATATCAAGCTTCCTGTGTCTAATTTGTCATCTTATGACAGTTTGCCAAACATACCTGACATGCCTGATGACTCTGAAGCTAATGAATGGAAATATCTAATTAATCAAGCTGCTTGTGCTTTGTTTAGGCTGGAAGAATTGGCAGAGATCTGTGCCAAGTACGATATTCCACACATTGTGAATAATGCCTATGGTGTCCAGTCTTCGAAATGTATGCATCTTATCCAGCAGGTATTGTCTCCACAGAAATTATCTTTATGCCTGACACATTAAATCCAGACAAATATCTGTTTTGCTCCATGAAAAATGTAGCAGTTCTGATGCTTGTAAGCTTTTCTTTGGTAGATTGACAGATTTTAATGAATAGTGCTTGTGTTGGTGTGTTAAGTGTAACTTTAATCTGTCAAAAAGCTAATAAAATTGTTTGTGATAGTCTTTAATGGTTATATCTGTTTTAGGGTGGCCGTACACCAGCAGATGACCGATAGATGTACCCTAAGGCCTATTCACACTGGGGATTCACAAAATTGTGTGTGTTTTGCAGAGTGATTTTTTTTTTTTTTTTTTTTTTTTTACATATGAAACCGTAATCGGTCCAAAATCGTAGAAAAGCAATGTATGCGTCACGCTTCTGATTTACACAGATTGCGAATCCATAGCGATTGCTGCACATACTATACAGTACTTTAGCGCTTTTCAAAGCACTAGTGTTCGCCGGTGATTCAAACCGCTGTGGAAACCGCAAGGAAAGCTCCTCACTGTGAATAGGCTCTTAAAGGATACCTTAAAGAGACACTGAAGCGAAAAAAAGTACAGCTAAGAAATAAAACATTAGGAGCAGATGCACAAGTCTAATGCTGTTTCCAGTACAGGAAAAGTTAAGAAACTCCAGTTGTTATCTATGCTAAAGAGCCACTGAGCTCCACTACTTTCAAAGTCTTCTGAAGCTTATTATCTCAAGTTAATCTATTTTTTTTTTTTTTTCAATTCTTTTTTTTTTTTTTTTTTTTTAATTGATTTTCATTGAACAGAACAAAAATCGATAAACGTTCAGAAAACGATTAAACGAAGTTGCAAGTTAATCGATCTGGCAGATAAATCTAACAGAAAATTGTATGGTGTGTACCTAGCATTAGATAGGATCTTCTCTTATCGGAATCAGATCTTTTGCCTCCACACACTGGCTGTAGATCTTCTATCAGCATGAAGTGTATTGAATGTCTGGTGCAGCTAATAGAACAGCTGGTTCTGTATGGGAGGACTGCAAATACCCCTTTGCAGTGCAGTTTCTAGGCTAAAATGCACCCAGGGCGAGTGTGTAAAAATTGCGCCCCCCCCCCCAGCAAGGTATGGGTGCCCGCAGTATAGGTTAGCCAGGTCTAGTTGCACTTAGTATAGGTCCCCCCAGTATAGGTAGCCAAGAATAGGTATCCCAGTATAGGTAGCCAGGCATAGGTGAGCCAGTATAGTTGCCCCCGCTATAGGTTAGCCAGGTAGGTGCCTCCAGTATAGGTAGCCAGTTTAGTTGCCCCCAGTATAGGTTAGATAGGCAGGCGCCCCCGGTATAAGTTAGTTAGGTAGGTGCCCCAGTACAGGTTAGCTAGGTGGGTGCCTCTAATATAGGTAGCCAGAATAGTTGCCCCCAGCATAGGTTAGATAGGTAGGTTCCCCCCAGTATAGGTTAGATGGGTAGCTGCCCCCCAGTATAGGTTAGATTAGGTAGGTGCCCCCCAGTATAGGTTAGATTAGGTAGCTGCTCCCCAGTATAGGTTAGATTAGGTAGCTGCCCCCCAGCGTAGGTTAGATTAAGTAGGTGCCCCCCAGTGTAGGTTAGATTAGGTAGGTTCCCC
This sequence comes from Hyperolius riggenbachi, assembly GCF_040937935.1. NCBI lineage: Eukaryota > Metazoa > Chordata > Amphibia > Anura > Hyperoliidae > Hyperolius > Hyperolius riggenbachi. The sequence continues at coordinate 111,744,494 of NC_090646.1, read as the reverse complement.
CCAGTATAGGTTAGATAGGTAGGTGCCCCCCAGCGTAGGTGAGAGTAGGTAGCTGCCCCCCAGTATAGGTTAGATTAGGTAGCTGCCCCCCAGCATACGTTAGATTAGGTAGCTGCCCCCCAGTATAGGTTAGATTAGGTAGCTGCCCCCCAGCGTAGGTTAGATTAAGTAGGTGCCCCCCAGTGTAGGTTAGATTAGGTAGGTGCCCCCCAGTGTAGGTTAGATTAGGTAGCTGCCCCCCAGTATAGGTTAGATTAGGTAGCTGCCCCCCAGCGTAGGTTAGATTAAGTAGGTGCCCCCCAGTGTAGGTTAGATAGGTAGGTGCCCCCCAGCGTAGGCTAGATTAGGTAGCTGCCCCCCACTATAGGTTAGATTAGGTTGGTGCCCCCCAGGGTAGGTTACATTAGGTAGGTGCCCCCCAGGGTAGGTTACATTAGGTAGGTGCCCCCCAGCGTAGGTTAGATTAGGTAGCTGCCCCCCCCCCCTTCCAGTATAGGCTAGATTAGACAGGTGCCCCCCAGTATAGGTTAGATAGGTAGCTGCCCCCCAGGGTAGGTTAGATTAGGTAGGTGCCCCCCAGTATAGGATAGATAGGTAGGTGCCCCCCAGCGTAGGTTAGATAGGTAGCTGTCCCCCATAATGGAGGGGGGAGCCGCGGGGAGGGCAACCCGACCTCTCCCTCCCTCTCCTGGGCCGCCCTCCGTGCTCCCCCCTCAGATGTAGAGCGCAGCAGCAGCAGCAGCAGCCAGGGAGGAAGCGCTGTATACAGCATACCTCCCTGCGTTCCAAGCGCTGCTCTCTCGCCGCCGGTCTCTTCCTCTCTGCCTATACGATGATGCACACGCTGGTTCCTGTTAGCCGGAACTAGTGTGTGCATCATCGTATAGGCGGCAGAGAGGAAGAGACCGGCGGCGAGAGAGCAGCGCTTGGAACGCAGGGAGGTATGTTGTATACAGCGCTTCCTCCCTGGCTGCTGCTGCTGCTGCTGCGCTCTACATCTGAAGGGGGAGCACGGAGGGCGGCCCAGGAGAGGGAGGGAGAGGTCGGGCTGCCCTCCCAGCAGCTCCGGCTCCCCCCTCCATTTCAGCGCCCACCTCCCAACAGCGCCCCGGGCGGCGGCACGGGCCGCACGGCGCTAAAAACGGGCCTGCCCCTTTGTGTAGATGAATAGCTTTTCAATTCTAGTGCAGGAAAGGGTTAACAATACATCAGCACAGGGATCTGGATTAAGCAGCGATTGGAAGAGTAGATATGAAGATTAGGCTATGGGCAGTAGGTTTGTTTGGGCTAATCCAGCCAATTTTGGGACATGTGGGAGAAGCCCCATTAGTAACAGCAGGCAGCACTGAAGAGGGGAAATGGAACTAGTTTACAGCAATCCATTACTGGATTGCTTTAAGGCCCAAATAAACCTGTATGTAGAATAAAGCAAAATTCCAATAATAGTCAGGATAAGTGAATATAAACAGCATATGGAGGCAGAGTGTTTGACTGAATGTCTTTCATGGAAGACATTTGCTTCAAATGGAAAACACCCTGTATTATCTTCTTTATATGCAGCATGGAAACCAAGTGAGATCACATAGCTCCCAACTGTCCTTTTTTCGGAGGGACAGTCCCTTTTTGGGAGCTCTGTCCCTCTGTCCCTGCATCATCCTCATTTGTCCCTCTTTCAGGACTTTGTCTCTCTTTCTATATAAATATATACATTTCTATACTAAAAATGTGTTTGACTCTAAACTTTATTCCCATCCTTTAAATTGATATATTACTAATTTTAAAATGTTACTGTGAAGGAAAATGAACCAGGATAGAAAGGACCAGTGTGGTTTGGATTATAAAACATATTTTCTTATGAAATTTTTATGGCATGCGTGACTGGAGGCGTGGTGGGGGTGTGGCCAGGGGCGTGGTTTAAGTGTCCCTTTTTCTCATCTCAAAAAGTTGGGAGGTATGAGATCATGTGATACAGTGCAGAACAATAGCTGGAGACTGGGTTATGTTTACTAATGCTGGGAATACATGATTCGTTTCTGCCGCAGATAGATGGTTCAGTAGATAATTTCCAACATGTCCGATCTCCCGTTCGTTTTGCCGCTTGTGGTTTTTTTTTTTTTTTCTTTTTTGCATGAGGAAGTGGGACCTGCACTTGTAAGAAGTACCATATTTCAGACTATAAGACACACTTTTTCTCCCCCAAAAGTGGGGAGAAAATGTTGGTGTGTCTTTTATAGTCCGAATGTGCCCTCCGTCGCATGTGGAACACAACAGCTCCAACTGTCACAGCACAGGGCACCACTCACAAGCCCTTCTGCAAACACTTCAGAACATCACTGCCAGACGCCGCTCTCTGCATTGCTGGGTGAATGGTGCAACGCGTGGCATTAGATTGCGCTGCCATAGCCTGCACCAGTACTCGGAGGGCTGAGGCCATCACAGCGCAGGGCTCCACTCACTACAAACACTTTGGGACATCCTCTGTTCTGCTGACAGACGCCATTATCTGCATTACCGGGAGATCAGGGAAACGCGGTATGGAATTGCGCTGCTTTAGCCTGCACCAGTACTCAGGCACCATACTTCCTCGTTACTGATGCCCTTTGCATGACCTGATGGCGCATGTGGAGTCACGCAGTAAGAGGGTGTCAGTAACCTGTAAGTTTCGGCACCCTCCGAGTACTGGAATTAATTTTAATTAATACCAATAAACACCATTGCCCTTAGAATTTGCCATGTTCAATTTTTATGTTTAGTGGGGCTTTTAAATTGGAGGCCTGCTCTTTCTCGATCCCTCCTGGAATGCAGTGTGGGGAATTGTTTGAGATGGCACAGTTGACATTGCAGTCACTCTAACATCACGGGAAGGCTATGATACGGTGGGGCTCTGGGCAGAATCAAACCAGCTAGGTTTCCTGTGAGTGGTGGTGGGGAGGACCTGGCAGTCTGCTCTGAGGGAGAGAGTTGGGGTAGGTGGGCAGCAGGTTGCCTGTGAGTGATGGTGGCAAGGACCTGGCAGTCTGCTCTGAGGGAGAGGGTTGGGGGGAGTTGGGCAGTAGGCTGCCTGTGAGTGGTAGTGGTGGGGAGGACCTGTAGGTCTGCTCTGAGGGAGAGGATTGGGGAAGGTGGGCAGCAGGTTGCCTGTGAGTGGTAGTGGTGGGGAGGATCTGGCAGTCGGCTCTGAGGAAGAGGGTTTCTCACATTCTTCTTTGCAAAACAGTTGCCATGTCAGTGTGACCTAAAATTTGGTTTATTCTGCTCCATTTGCACTGCTTTATGAATGGAAAATAAAGAGAATGCAGTTAGCAGGATTGGTACTATACAGTACCTATGCTTGTCACGTGCCACTTCAGGCATACTTTAATGGACCCTTGATTAGTCTCTGTTCTCTGTTCACCTGATCTCATGGCAGACTATTAAACAGTGATCATGGACTGTCTTTGCTGAGAAGTTACAGCTGCTGGCTGTAAATGATAATCATGAAACCTTCATATGTACAGTTGGTTTTAGTACAGAACATATTCTTAAAAAGAACATCACAGATTCCCTTTAATCTGGCTGCATTCTCATATTTGTTTAAAAAAATGAAGATAAAAGTGTATTTCTGTGCCTTTCCTTTAGAATGATGTTATTTTCTTAATGCATGTTACAAAATGAAAGCTTCTGGTTGGTGGGTTGCTCGGTCTCCATTTCCCACGATGCATTCTTTTATCTTCCTGTTTCTGTTCAGATCCCCTTCTTGTGTTTGTAGTATTTTTTTTTTTTATTTCTCTTACTTTCTTTAATCTTGTGTTCCTGTGTAATATTAACCACTGATGTCTTTTTGCATAGTTTTTGACTTCTCTCTTTTTCTAGGGAGCTCGGAAAGGCAGAATTGATGCCTTTGTGCAAAGCTTGGACAAGAATTTTATGGTGCCAGTAGGGGGAGCTGTTATCTCTGGTTTCAACAATGCCTTTCTGGAGGAAATTAGCAAAATGTACCCAGGGAGAGCATCTGCCTCTCCATCTCTGGATGTCCTAATAACACTGCTGTCACTTGGTGCGAGTGGATATAAGAATCTCTTGACAGAAAGGAAGGTAAGCTGTTGTTCTAGGGGAAAGAAGGAGGTCTGTTTAAACCTGAAGAGGTTAATTGAAGTTTGTATAAATGTCAGGCTGTAAGTGCTGGGGGATTTAACTCTTTGGTTGCTGTGGGGCCTGTGGGCACACACCACCCCTCCTGGAAACAGAAGATTGCTTTGTTTTTTCCATCATGTCATTGAAGATCAGACACTCTGCTACAGGACTGTAATAATCCGTGTAGGATGGCAGATGGCTCAGTGAACAGGTACATTTGAACTCGGCTCTGTTGCCGTTGTGGCTTTTTTGCTACATAATAGACTTTCTGGTGTTGCTTTGAACAGTCCTTGCCCCCCAAATATCTTGCTACTTATCAGATCTCAAAAGCAAAATCCCCAATTTCCCCTTACCTGCACCAAGCAGAAACTGTTAAAGTACCACCAGTGTAAAAATCAATGCAATTAATCTTCACCAATTCTACCCTAATGTTATGCAAATGAGTGAGAATATAAATTGGTTGGTAACTATCATAATCGGTAAACCCATGATTAGTGAAAAGGAAGACGTCTTGCCAGAACCAATCAAAGTTCCCATAAGCAAATGAGCTTTGCAGTATCAAACACTGTCTCTGTGCATAGAGACAGCGACTATGAGGACATTTAGGGGTTGAAAAAAAAAATACATTGTACATACTTAAATTGTAATAAATTAATACCTCTTTGCCCCCCCCCCCCCCCCAATTACCAAAAAAAATTGTTAAAAAAAAAGACAGCAGTTAATGAAGAAAACACAAATACTTGCGTTGGGGACTCCGCTTCTTTACTATGTATGGCATGAGGGTATATTACTGTTATATTTGCATATATAGGGTTTTAATTAGCGACGGACACAAAACTGAAAAAATGCACCTTTTTATTTCCAAATAAAATAATGTTGCCATGCATTGTACTAGGGACACAATTTAAACATTGTAAGAACCAGGAAAAATAAAATATGCAGGTTTTATTCACAGTAGTATGTTTTATTTTAAAACCATAATGGCTGAAAACGGAGCTATAATTAAATTTTTTCTTATTATTCCTGTTAAAATGCATTTAGAACAAAATATTCTTAGCATAATGTACCACCCAAAGAAAGCCTAATTGGTGGAGAAAAAAAAAAGGATCTAGATCATTTTGTTGTGACAAGTAGTGATAAAGTTATTGGCGAATGAATGGTAGGAGCGCTGACAGGTGAAAATTGCTCTGGTCCGTTAGGATAAAAACCTTTGGGGGTGAAATGGTTAAAGGGAACCTAAAATCTATTTTAAAAAATCCAGCACTGTGTATCCTTCTGCAACACATTCTTTCAGCTATGCATACTACATTCTCAGCAGAGGCTGACCGGACTATCCACTCTGGCCAAAAACACTCTAGCATGTGTGTACTGGCTTTGTCTGCTGTCTTCACGGTCAGCCAGTTGTCATGTATAGGGAGAGCAAGGAGAAAGAGGTAGAGGCAAGGCTGCTAAGCCAAAAGCAGAGCCTGCTTTTGGCTTAGAAGCCTTACCTAGACCGTTTGCTCGTGATTTTGAACAACAGAAACATTTTATTTTAAATTTTATTTAATTTTTAAAGTGAACTGAGAAGCATTTTTAGCTTCCAGAGCATCTCCATAGCACATTAAAATATGCAAACAATGTGGCTTATTACTAAAATCCCATTCTACCTCTTCTCATTACATGTTAGAGGCTTTTACTGCACTACTTCCATGGCCTGCCGTTTGCAGAAAGAGCAGGCAGATAAGAACTGCTGCAATTTTGCTGTGGCAACTGAGCACACCCTTGGTGCTGCAGCTCAAGTGCTTTGGATCCTCCAGGAGAAAAGTGCAGTATAAATATTTTGTTTTGTTTCATAAGCAGTAGCAATGAGCAAAAAAAAAGTTTTCATCATCAGGGGGTGAGGAGATAGGACACTGTACTTCAAACAGTTTAGAAAAGTCACACTTGATTACATTCACAACTTCCCCTGGATAATTAAGGGCAGAGAGAAGGGGAGGGGGAAATGGCAGCTCCTACAGCTATTAGAAACCAGGACAAAATGCTTGGATCCCTTCAATATGTCTGCACTATGCTGTGTTTGCAGGGAAAATGGAAAAAGTGGTAGGAAAACACTAGAATACTGTCTACAGTTTTTGATGGTTGAGCAAGGATTTATCCACATGAAAGATGCCTTTGACAGTCGCTGTTTCATTGGCCCAGAATCTCTGTGACCTTCACTTCTGCATATCCTTGACCTATATAGCATCCTATTGAGAACCAGTTTGCTATAAAATGCAAAGAATCTTTTGTTTTTTTGTTCTTTCAGTCATATGTAGCTTGTATCTCGGCAACTCCTTTTACCACTTGACGTTCATTTATTTTTGTAGATTTTTTTTCTTCTTCACCAACACAAGTCTCCCGCTTGTCAAGTAGACAACTTTGCGTTTTTAGAATTGGCCGATTGTTCAACAGAAAATAAGCACTGAAATGGAGTTAAATATAGTGCATGAAAATCAATGGCGCTGCCATCTCATTCCTCTGAAATAAGACCTTGCGCTGTACGTTTGCTCGGGGTGCTATTAAGTTCTCCATAGTGGTTGCTTAGGAAAACGAGCCTGTTATTGATTTGACCCTTGGAAAAAAAAAACACGCACCTATTCTAAGCCCAGAAGCGCTATTAATCTCTTCTGCATTAGCCTGCGATCCCCTTCTGTGTGTGAGACCAGGCCGGATGCACGCGTTTGAGGTGGGAGAACTGGAAAGTTGTGTTCACAGCTAGAGTTGGGAAGAGTGATTGATGGAGAAGCTTGCGTGGTATTCCCTTCCTCTGATAAATAGTCTGATATGTGATGCATTTTATTGACGGTAAGACCAAGGGCAAACAGCAGCAGCAGCAGCATCTCCAGGCAACTGAAGGTGAAGCTGCAATCCCGGCCTTATCAGCTCACTATCTGATTAAACATGCCTTATTAATTTATCCTCACCTGATTTACATCACTGATAGCCGGGGGCTGACCTTCCCTGTGCCAATCACTTTATCAGTTTTGCATTTGCTGTGTAACTAAAGGGTAAAGTCTGTTTAAACCTTAAAGCAGACCAGAACTTCCACTCTGCTCTAAAAGATGCACAACAGTATAATAAAAACATATTTGTTACCGCTGATATAAATCTGCAGTGTCTACTTCCTGCTTTCATGGAAGCAGACCTGTTGTTTACATCCTGTGTTTGCAAATGAGCTCTCTGCCATGGAAGTCAGCTGACACAGGTGAAGGATCAAATTACAACTTGTGCTTAGTAACAGATGAGGGGGAATTGAACAGAATAAACTCTAGATACATACAGGGTGCATTTCTATATATTTTCCTTCTGTCCTGTGCAAGAGTCCAGGTCCTCTTTAACCACTTCAGGACGAGTGCAATTTTCACTTATCAGCGCTGCTCCCATTCATTCACCAATAACTTTATTACTCCTTATCACAGCTAAATGATCTATATATTGTTATTTTTTGTTGTTGTTGTTTTTTTCAGGACAAATTAGGCTTTAGGGCCCATTCACACTTTAGCGTTTTGCCGGCGATTTCGGCAAAACGCTCAAACGCTAGCGCTAGGGTAATAAGTCTATGTGCCTGTTATCATTTGGGCGATTTGCGCTAATCACCGCAAATCACCCAAAAAACGCTAAACACAAACGCATAACCTGCACCATTTTCAGGTGATTTCCTGCCGATCGTTAAAAAATCGCCAGGTGTGAATGGTGATTTTTTTTTTTTGCGTTATTCGCCAAAAAAATGCCAGAGCAAAACGCTAGCAAAATTGCTAGCGTTTTGCGATCAGCAAGTGTGTATGGGCCCTTACTGTGTGAAAATTTTGTTAGTAAATACCTTATTTTCTTTGCATTTTAAAGGGAATTAAGGTAAAAAATAGAAAAAACACACTTTCTCCATTTACATCCATTATAGCTTTGCAGTAAACAGTGCTAAGTATAAGTTAAACCCACAACTTTTATTTGCTTATCCATCCTGGTTTTTGATTTCTCATTGTACACCATCAATGATTACGAGACCTTATTTGCAAAAATAACAGTAATATACCCTCATGGTATACATATTTTGAAAAGCCAAGTTCTTATGGTAACAATACATGTGTTTTCTCTTATATTCTGTCACTTTGTTTTAATTTTACAGGTCTTTTATTTTGGTACAGAATGTGCAAACATTTAATTGATTTTGATTCAGTTTGTGACTAAAAAGGATACACAAGACATGGGCCTCAACCCTAAACTTTATAAACTCCATTCTACAACTTATCAGGGTTAAAATATTACCAAATATGTCTCTTGTAGTTTTTACTAAGACTTTCCCAAGTTTGATCATCATTTTGAAAATTACTTTTCAAAATGTTGGATTGAGTTTGTCCCTACCCATTTTTTATGTGATGTGTGTTCAAGCTTTAAGACACACCAAAATGTATTGTACAACTTTTCACGGTTAGAATGATACTACATGTGCCTCATTTAGTAACAATCTGGTGGTGCACTCTCCCCAAACACACTGGACGTATATATCCGTCCAGATAGGCTCAAGTGATTAATGACTAAATGTACATAGTTTATTGCAATCTTTCGTTAAGTTTCTTCTTCAGGCATTATACAGAACTGTAATGCCTAAAGAAGAAACTATTTGGTTTTGAAAGCTTGCAATAAACTATGTACAGTTAGTCATTAAAGGTATTACCTGAATCAACAATTCTTGGTTTGATGTCTGTATTAATAATCTATACTGCTGTTCTGTTAAATGTATTTAAAATCACTGTCTTATGAAGCTTTTACAGGAAACATAAAGTGTGTGTGTGTGTGTGTGTGTGTGTGTGTGTGTGTGTGTGTGTGTGTGTGTGTGTGTGTGTGTGTGTGTGTGTGTGTGTGTGTGTGTGTGTGTGTGTATAGGTTTAGCACTAATAAACATTTAAAAAGAAGAGCATTTACAGTATTTTCGGACTATAGAATTATAAGACGCACAAGAACATAAGACGCACCTAAGTTTAGGGGGACAAAAAAACGGGTAAAAATAAAAACTTGGAGCATTGGTGGTGGCGGGGGCATCTCATGGACCTTCTCTCTCTCCCCCCCCCCCCCCCCCCCATTATTATGTTCTCTTTGCACCTGTTCTGTCCTCCTGTAGTCTCCCTGTGTCCTCTTCTGGTCTCCGTGTCCTCCCGTGAGCCCTGTGTCCTCCTCTGCCCCATGTGTGTCCTTTCCCCCTGTGTGTGTGCCCTCTGCCCCGTGTTTCCCCCCTTTGTTTTTTGCAGCAAATAAGGACACTCGCATAGATACAGGCCCTGCTGCTCCAGTCAAGTTGTGCTGAACTACTATAGCTGCACTTAGGCAATGCTCCCATGTGTCCATCCTCCGCCCCGTGTCCCCCTCTGTTCTTTGCCGTAACTAAATGAACACTCACTCGGATGCGGGTGCCCGCCGCTCAGTCGGGTTGTACAGAAATAGCTGCACTTATGCTAGGAACACACAATGCGTTTTTTTCAGTCGATTTCCCGCTCAATTCTCTTATCTTTTCTTCTCAATTTCCATTCACTTCTATGAGAAATTGACCAGAAAAATGATCTAAAATCTGCTTGACTGTTACTGCCTGTTACCTGCACCTGCCCCCCTGCATATTCCATAGCAGCTCCATGGCTCTGAAGCCGCCGCACTCCCCATGCACGACGGGCATCACCACGCACACCAGAGAGGAACTCCTGCTATGGGAGGCCTGCAGCGCGGAGTCCCATGCATCCCTGCGGGACACAGTCTGGGCACACATCGGGCTACTTACCAGAAGGGCCAGGTGGGCCAGCAGAAGATACCGCCCCAGGGGAAAGAGAGCAGGAGTCCAAGCGAAGCTTAAAAGAAAGGGCCTGCGTTCACCCATCCCAGCCATTCTCCTGGCTAATGTCTGCTCCCTCCCAAACAAGCTTGACGAACTGCTCATACTGCTAGGACGCAATCGTTCAATGGGCACTAACACCCCAGTCCTTTGCTTCACTGAAACGTGGCTGAACGACACCATCCCGGACAACTCCCTCCAACTACCCGGCTTCAACCTCTTCCGCGCAGACCGTGACAGCGCACTCTCCGGAAAACAGAGGGGGGGTGGCATCTGCTTCTATATCAAGGCCACCTGGTGCACAAACACTTCCATTATGGACAGTCACTGCTCACCTGACATTGAGTTCCTACTCATAAATTGCAAACCCCAATATTCACCAAGAGAATTCTCCTCCTACGTCCTTGTAGGAGTATACATCCCCCCCAGTGCCAACACCAAGATCGCCCAGCGTACAATCAGCGACACCATCTCGAGGTGGGAGACATCCCTCCCGGACTCCCTCTTCATCGTCTGCGGGGACTTCAACAGCGCGAACCTCCACACGGAGATGCCTCGCTACAAACAACACATTACTTGCCCCACCAGGAATCAGAACACCCTGGACCATTGCTACACGGTCCTCAAGAAGGCGTATAAACCTATTCGCCAGGCTCCCCTGGGCAACTCTGACCACTGCCTAATCCATCTAATTCCAACCTACAGAAGGCACCTTGAATCATCCAAGCCAGTCCTCAGGACTGTGAGAAAGTGGACAGAAGAAGCTAAGCTACAACTGCAGGCGTGCTTTGACTGCACGGACTGGGCCACCCTTGAGACAGCCTGCCTGGAAGAATGGACAGAGAACGTCATCTCCTACATCAGCTTCTGCGAGGAGCTGTGCATCCCCACAAAAACCTTCAGGGCCTATCCCAACAACAAGCCCTGGTTTAACGGCAAGTTACGCCGGCTCCGAAAAATCAAGGAAGAAGCGCACAAGTCCGGGACACCAGAGGAATTCAAGGCAGCCAGATACACCCTCAAGCGTGAACTGAGTGCAGCAAAGAGGGAATACTCCAACAAGCTGGGGCTCCGCCTACGCTCAAACAACACACGGGAGGTCTGGCAAGGTCTTAGGGCAGCCACAAACTTCAAGTCTTCTCCCCATCATGCACCCCCGAGCCTCGAGCTAGCAGAAAAACTCAACGAATTCTACTGCAGGTTTGAACATCAACCAACCCGGGTAGGAGATCTGAGGACCAACCACTGGGCACCCCCCATACTCACCCCTCCTAGGACTGGTGATGCCCTCCCAGAACCAGCTGTGGTCCAGGCGACAGACGTACTCAGGCACCTCCGGAAACTTAATCCTAGGAAAGCCTCTGGCCCAGACGGCGTGTCATCCATGTGCCTAAGATCCTGCGCTAGCCAGCTAGCCCCGGTGCTGACCTCCATTTTTCAGAATTCCCTGTCGGCTGGCAAAGTACCCTCCTGCCTTAAAAGGTCCACCATCATCCCACTCCCCAAAAAACCAGGGGTCACGGATCTCAACAACTACAGACCCGTGGCCCTTACCTCAACAGTCATGAAGATCCTTGAAAAAATAGTCCTCACCCATCTGAAAAACTCCACCAACGCCCTCCTAGACCCACTTCAATTTGCATACAGGGCAAACAGGTCCGTAGAGGATGCCATCAACATCAGTCTGGCATACACTATGGAACATCTGGACAGACCCAACACCTACGCCAGGATCCTCTTCCTGGACTTTAGCTCTGCTTTCAATACGATCTGCCCGAACATCCTGTATAACAACTTAGCGCAACTTGGGCTTGAGGGTAATCTCTGCACATGGATCAAGGACTTCCTCACAAACAGGACGCAACAGGTCAGACTTGGTAGCTGCCTCTCCCAAACGAGGACCACAAATACTGGCGCCCCCCAAGGCTGTGTACTGTCTCCGATACTGTTTTCCCTGTACACGAACAGATGCACCTCAACCGCGGACTGCGTTAAGGTAATTAAATTTGCGGACGACACCACCATCCTTGGTCTCATCAGTGAGGGGGACGAACGCACCTACCGCAGTGAGATTGAGCGAATCTGCAGCTGGTGCAAGGACAACATGCTTGTCCTAAACGCTGCAAAGACAGTCGAGCTGGTTATCGATTTCAGGAAACGCCCCCCCCCACTCAGCCCGGTACTCATCGAAGGCACTGAAGTCACCAGAGTATCAAGTGTTCGGTTTCTGGGCACTACCATCACCAACGACTTGAGATGGAGTGAAAACACCACCAAATGCCAAAAGAAGGCGCAGCAACGGCTGTTCTTCCTAAGACAACTCAGGAAGTTTGGCATGCCGCAGGAACTGTTATCAAGCTTCTACACTGCCACCATCGAGTCAATCCTGTGCTCATCTATCATCGTGTGGTATGGGGGTGCCACCACGAGCGACAGGTACAGACTTCAAAGAGTAATCAAGGCAGCGGAAAGAATCATTGGGTCACCCCTGCCACCTCTGGACCTCCTCCACGCATCCAGATTGAAAACAAGGGCATACAGGATCACGAATGACCCGCACCATCCCGGTGGCCGCTTTTTCAACCGCATGCGCTCGGACCATCGTTTCAGAGCTATTTCCACCAAAACCTCCAGGCACAGGAACTCCTTTTTCCCCCAAGCAGTGTGCCTTCTGAACTCAAGTCACACACACAGAAAAACTAAATAGAACACCTGCGACCCAGGCCTAATTAAATATGTACTTTTCCGTGGTTCCGCACGCAGTTTTTGCACTACAATACCCTAAAGTCTCTTGTCTGCACATGTTTTGCTTGCACTATGTTGTTTTATTGTTCTATGTCTGTCATTGCATGCTTTGCACTACTATGTCTTATGCCGATGTGTACCACAAACAATTCCGAGTGTGGCAACTGCTGCACTTGGCGAAATAAATCTGATTCTGATTCTGATTCTGATTCTAAAATAAATATCGGACATGACGGAAATGATCTATCAAATCCTCTATCTAACACAAAATTTGCATGGTGTCTTCCTAGCATTAGAGAGGCATTGCAAGGCTTTACAGAAGTGATCGAATCAGGCGGTGGGCGCGGCCCTAGGGTCCGCCAGTCACGTCTGCACACTGCTCTGCACCCTTCTCTCATTGGTACTGCTGGTCCCTCCTTCAAGACTACAATACATACTTTATTTTTCTGCAGTGTAGTAACGATCAAATGGCTACTTAGAGAACAATAGACTCTGGTAAGGTTTTGTCAACATTAAACTGATAACTAGACGGATGTTTGTGTGGAGTAGCAAAAAACCTGAAAATGTACTTCTAATGCTAGGTACGCACAATACAATTTTTTTCTGTCAGATCGATTATTTCCAACAGGTTCAAACTGATTTTTGAGTGATTTTTTTTCCATATAAGTAAACGGAAAATCGATCGGAAATCAGATCGGACATGTTAGAAATAATCGATCTGACAGAAAATCTGTCAGAAAATTGTACCGTGTGTACCTAGCATAACAATTAATAGGTTTCTAATGAAAAAAGTAAATGGAAGTAGGGATATGCTCACAAGTAATTACGAGTAGCTAGCTACTCGACTTTGTGATTCGAATGAGGCTTAATTGCCTCAGGTGTGCAGCTGGAAGAGAGGGGGTTAATTACCCAGCTGCCCGCTGCTTCTCTGCGTATCACAGCCTTGCACACGACTCAGTACCGCTCACTTCCTCCTTCCGGTTGAAGGAGGAAGTGCGTGGTACGGAGTCATGGAACACGCCCCATTGGACGCATGCAAGGCTGTCGTACGCATAGAAGCGACAGGCAGCTGGGTAATTAACCCCCTCTCTCTCACCCGCACACCTGAGACAAGCCTCATTAGAATCACGAATTTGAGTAGCTAGCTACTCGTAATTACTTGTGAGCACATCCCTAAATGGAAGCTAAAGCACTTGCATTTTGCTGAGAAAACACTGCTGATAACAAGGCAAGGTCAGTCAAACACAGACTGACCTAGTTGCTGTTTAGAATTCAGTCTTAGAAATTCTGTCCTTAAAGCGAACCTGAGCTGAGCTGAAGCTCAGGGTCAAAAATGTCTAATTACCCTGTGGAGAGGGAAGCGTCAGGATCCTTTCGAAACTTCCCTCGGTGGTCCGCAGTGCCCCTGTTGCTGATTATAAGTACTACAAATAAGTTTATTTTCAGTTCAGGTTTTCCTATATGAAATCTTGGTACATGAAATAAGCCAGCTTGTTCTTTTGTTTGGCAGGAGATGTTTGCCTATCTCTCCAGTGAACTGAAGGAATTGGCCACAAAGCATGGTGAACGCTTGCTAGAAACTCAGCATAATCCTATTTCAATGGGTAAATTAAGCTCCGTTTAAAATAATAGACATTTTTTTTTTTGGGTAGATGATGATTGTTTGTAAATTTGTATCTGGCTTACCACCACTACCACTTTCAGTCAGGCCCAGAAGTAAGCAGAGCAATTTTTAGGTTTTAGTGATGGAAGTTTTCATCTGTCAGCTACTCTTCTTCTTCTTTCTAGTCTCTGTATTTTTGGGAAATATGACTTTCAGTGTAGGGGGAAAAGTGCCTGGTTGAGGACAGGGGAAGCCTCTATAGGATCCAAAGGTTTCCCCCTCACGAGGTAAGTATCCAAAATATGCTGCAATAAACCTAACAGGTTTGCTTTAAAGGATACTTTAGCGCTTAAAATATCTGAAAAATGACTCTTGCTGTGTGTGTGTGTAGTTGTGCAGATGCTTACCGCACCTCCTGTACCCAACGTCACCCTGCATTCTCCGGTAATTGGCCCCGTTCTTTACTCCTGGTCGGTGTCAGCTGACCCAAACACACTACACTGCGCATGCACAGTTTGTCCGCTTGGGCTCCTTGTGACTACTCTCCCCGGCGACCCCATGTGAATTACGCCTGCACTTCACCCCAATCGGAACAGATAGTGACGTTGGGGCACGGGAGGTGCAGAAACTCCACGCACACAGCAGGCGTTATTTTTCAGATATTTTAAGCGCTAAGGTATCCTTTAAGTTTAACCCCTCTGGCGGTATTCACGAGCAGAGCTCGGGCTGACTGACACATGTCAGGAGCAGTAAGCCCGAGTTCTGCTCATTCGGGCAAAAAACAGTGAGCACTTTCCTGGGTCCTGCACACGATCAGCGCTTGTCAGCGGGACCCAGGCTTCTTCCACATCCCCCCCTAAACCGGAGTCCCCATTACCGCTCTGATCTTCCGGGATCTGGTGGCCAATTAGCATGGAGGATCGGCTGTGATGTGGCGTGACGTCGGGGGCGGCGTAGGGTCGCGGGAGGGAGGAAAAAAATGTAAAAGCTTCTGATTGGGCCAAAATAGCATTGTATTGGATACAAGGGGATTTTGTATCCAATGCAATGTTGCCTTTTGCTTCCTGGGTGGCTGAGAGGAGCTGGCTGTGATCTGTGAGTGCTGATCTGATTCCTTCCTGCCTGCCTGTTACCGATATTTTTTTTTTTTTTTTTTTTTTTTTTTGCCTGGACTTTGACTATTCCTTCTGCCTGGATTTTGTTATATTACCCATTGCCGATTTTTGCCTGGCCTTTGACTATTCTTTGCCTGCTGCCTGCACCGACCTCTGCCTGGATTTGACAACTCTCTGCCTGCCGTTTGCACCGACCTCTGCCTGCCTGTCGTTTACTATGGCATCATCATCCAGAAGGCGTCTCACAGCGAAAGCGCTGGCAGAGTTGGAGAACAACGATCTGCAGTCACTGGCGGACTCCAGTGACAGTGACGCACCTGGGGATCTGTCATCCGACCCAGGTAGTGACAGCGACTCCTTCACCAGCGAGGTCAGGTTTAGTGCCCCATCGACTTTTCTCAGGCTCCGCCACTGCCCCCACGTTTCCCTTTTACTGGGGAGCCTGGCCTGAAAAAAGAGTGCGAGTGCAACCCCCTGGCGTACCTGCAGCTTTTCTTCTCAGAGGCGGTTATTGAGAGGATAGTGGAGGAGACTAATTGGTATGCTAGCCAACAATTGGCTGCTCCTCAAAGACGCTTTTCCAGGAGCAGGACCTGGGAGCCGGTAACAGCAGCGGATATATGGTTGTTCTCGGGCCTGATCATTCTGCAGGGAGTGGTGGGGAGGGCCCTGCAGAAATGGTAGTGGAGCACAAATAAGATCATTGCGACCCCCTTCTTTGGTACAGTGATGTCAGAGTACCGGTTTTCCCTAATAATGACATTTCTCCACTTTGCTAACAATGAAACCTTTGAGGAGTTGACCCACCCTGCTCCAAAACTAAAAAAAATCTGGGAGGTCTACCAGATGGTGGTGGAAAATTTCAGGACCACTTATGTGCCACAGAGGGACATCAGCGTGGACGAGAGCCTAATGGCCTAAAAGGGGAGGCTGAGCTGGCTCCAATATATCGCTTCCAAGCGGGCCCGCTTTGAGATCAAATCGTACACTCTATGCGAGTCAAGTACCGAATACATCTGGAACACTATTTTGTATACGGGAAAAGGCACAAATTTTGTCCCAGGTTTAGCAAATTTGGAGTGGCGACATCCTTCTGGAGCCTTTACTGGTCAAAGGCTACTGTCTCACCACAGACAATTTCTATACCTCCCTTGAACTGTCTGAGATTCTTATAAAGCATAAAACTGACACCTATGGCACCGTTAGGGCTAACAGGAGGGAGATGCCATCGGCCTTTGCCAAGCAGAAGCTGAAGACTGAGGACATAGCTGCTTGGCAGAGAGGGAAGATGTTGGCACTCTGGTGGTGGGACAAAAAAGACGTCTGTCTCCTCTCTACAGTTCACGACACCTCCACTGTCCCCACCAGAACGAGAGGAGGAAAAGACATTGCAAAAACCGCAGGTTGTGGTGGACTATAACCACACCATGGGTGGTGTGGACAGAGCTGACCAGGCGGGGTGATCTTTTTATCCTGCTGTAAGGAAACAGCAGAAAAAATACTACATGAAGATTTTCCGTCACCTCCTGGAACGCCTATATTCTGCACAAGCAGCGAAGTGACAGGCCGGTGACGCACGCTGACTTCATCTGGAAACTGCAAATGCATCTGTCTAAAGTACCAGACTGCTGCAGATGACAGTTGGGCGCCGTGCCTCTTATGTGGTAAACCCGGAGCGCCTCACTGGCCGTCCTTTTATGGAATACAAGGGCTTTTATACATTACCTGTCTTGAAGTTTTCGGCAGAGTCACTCCGCCTACCTCCTCAGCAGTGTGGTGGCGGCCACGTTTCCGAACACTGCTGAAGGTCTTCGGAGACCTCTGCCTGCAACAGCCGCTTCCTGATTGGTGGCTGCCGAGCTAAGGGCGGGCCACGCAGGTGAGCTTGCACAGAGCCCTGGCAGCGCTTTGAGGGGGGGAAAAAAAACAGTTTCTGCTCTGGGAGGGAGGAATAGTGATCACCTGCTTGGAAGGATGACATCAGGAAAGGTGAGCATTTTGCTTCATGACCCCTGCCCCCTCCCCCTCCTCAATCATGCAGACAGAGCCTGTCATTGCAGGCTCTGTCTATTATGCTTTAGATGCCCTTAAATATACATTTGATCGTCAGGAAAATATGCAAAACTATGTGATAAAAGAAAATATTTTTGTTGTTGTTTTGTCCATTAAAGGGGATCTGAAGTAAAAATACTTATGAGATAATGATTTGTATGTGTAGCACAGCTAAGAAATAGGACATTAGTAGCACAAATATGAGTCTCGTATTGTTTCCAGTACAGGAAGAGTTAGGAAACTTTACTTGTTATCTATGCAAAAGAGCTTCTCTGAGCTCTCCGACTAATTTGTTAGACTTAAGGTCCGTACACACGCCGGACTGGAGGCAGCGACAGGTCCGTCGTTGCCTCCCGCTGGGTGGGCGTGCCAACGACAGTCCGGCGTGTGTACGCACTGTCGGCGGACTGATACGGCTGTTTCTGAGCGATCCGCCGGGCGGATCGCTCAGAAACAGCCGTATCAGTCCGCCGACAGTGCGTACACACGCCGGACTGTCGTTGGCACGCCCACCCAGCGGGAGGCAACGACGGACCCGTCGTTGCCTCCAGTCCGGCGTGTGTACGGACCTTAAGATTTGTTCTGCCAAGAAGTTCTAAAGGTCATTTGCTCTGCTCTGGTTCATCATTTAAAATACACAGTACAGTTTGTAAACTGCAAATACTAGAAAACAATGCAATGTTATAGAAAAAAACAGCTATAGAACTTAAAATAAAAATTATTTTCTTTGCTAACAATGTTCTATTCATTATCTGTACTACACATACAATTCATTATATCGGTGGGGTTTTTTGCTTCAGTGTCACTTTAATAAACAATAATACAGTGGTAGAAATAAAAGCTTATTGCACTACATTAACATCTTTTTGTCCCATCTGATTTAAGGCGCCCACTACTGATACAATCTTGATTGTGCAATCTCACCACTTTTATGTAAAATGAGGGAGTACCTAATGCCTCGTACACACCATGCAATTCCCTGACAGATAATTGGGTGGAAACTATTATTTCCAACAGGTCAGATCAGAGTTTGAATCGTTTTTTCTGATTCGATCACTGCTATACAAAATCAATCAGAAAAACGATCGGAAATCACGTGGGACCTTTTTGAAAATAATCTATTCAACCTGACTATTTGACAACATTTCATGTTGTGTAGCAGGCACTAAAGGGGGCCACACACGGTACAATATAATGATGCGATTTTAAGGTTATTCGATTAAAAAAAAACAGATTTCCCGAAAAATTTAAAGCTTATTATTTTTATTTTTTATTCGCACAAGAAATCTGATCAGATTTCCCTTTTTTTTTTTTTTTTTTTTTTTTTTTTTTCCCTTCATTCTTTTGAAAATAAACCCTGATAATCCACCATGAGGAGATGGACTAGTCCAAAACCTGTCAGTTCTATGAGATTTTAACGTCTTCATTTTTTTGCTCGAGTGTTCCTTTCATTAACTTCCCCTTTAAGAAAAATTGTCCCTTGACTTGCCCAATGTGCTCTGTAAAGTGCTGCGGAAAATGTCAGCGCTATATAAATGCGTAATGATAATAAAGTAACTGGATAGAGCGGCACGGATTGTAATAACTGTGACAGATGAGTGCGCTTGGGAGATCTGCCGCTGAGTTATTCAACCTGCTTGAATTCACTCATTTTTCACTGAAATATTATTTTTATACGGCTTTAACATTTAGTTTCCAGCTTTATTATAAGAAATAAGAAGATGGTGGCCGGGGTTTATCCTGTGTCATTTCCTTCTCCCCACAATGGCTGTATATTATCAGCACAAAGTGATACTTGCTGTACATGGCTGCTGGAGGAAATGGCTGCATTGATTGTGCCGAGCCATTATGCCCAGTCTGAGAGCCGAGTACAAATGCTCTTTGATACCCACTGTGCGTTCTGTGACATTATAGCATTAATAAGCTGAAAGTGTTCAGCCGCAGTGTAATGGCTTACTCGGAAAATCCGGGGACAATACCTGGACAGCTTTTTCCCGGAGCGTCATTCGGACAGCACCCCTGCTGAGACTTGTCTCCCTCCCTGACTGAGGACAGGAAGCTGAAAAATAAAAATTTGCATAGCAAATAGGCAGCAGCATAAGTAGGGAACAAGTACCTCCATCTTCAGTTCAGTTTCCTGTCCCCGGTCAGGATGCATGGGAGAGTCTCCTCTGGGTGCTATCCAGTCAGGCGGCTGGGGCGGCGTGGGTCAGGACTCCTGTAGAAAGATCGTTCAGTGAACGATAGCGGGTCCTGCAGCGTGTTGGAGGCTACTCCTGAAGAGGCAGCGGCTTTATGGGCGCAGGCGCGCTACACAGGAAGTTCCGGTATTCGAAACCGGAAGTCGTCATGCGTACGCGTCCCGCATGACGTAACCACCCGGAAATGTGCAGACAACCAGCGCACAAGCCAATCAGGCGGCCGGGGCGGCGGAGATCATACACCTGAAGCAAATCAGGTAACCAAATTACTATTTAAAACAGCAAAATGTATCCATTCGTCATTCTGCTCTTTGAATTTGACGATGGAGGACGCTGCAGGTTCTTTCTCTCTGCAGTCTGCAGAGCCAGGCCTAGATCCCTCTCTGGCAAGTAATATTGAAAGTATTTACTTAGCCAGCATATATCTGTGTAGAGGGAATATTGTATCTTACAGTCTTGTCTCTTATTTTTTCTTTAGCCCAAAAGAACTGACAAAGCTGATAAATTGGATAAACTCAATCCTCAGACCAGTCAAGTGGGTGATTGTCTGTATTAATGCATGATATATTTTTTTGCTATGTTACAGATAGGCTAAAAAGGTCTATGTTTGTTTATATTATAGACAAAAAAGGACAAGACTGATAAGAGTGTTCATCAGACCAGTCAAGATAGACATACAAAGAATGAGAGAAAATGTGTTATCTGCAATACTCGTTTTGTAGCCTCTTCAGCAAGAAAATTGTGTCAGGCCTGTACTGAGAAAGTAGTCAAGGATGAATCTCCTGTGTTGATGAAAGGATTTATGGGCTGGATGCGGGCTGAGATGGCATCAGCTATTAAAGAAATTAAAGATTCAGCTATAGCCTCTACCTCTACTTCTATTCCAGCAGTGTCCTCAGCAAATGTCCCACTGATTTCTGAGAATACAGATAATACGGCCTCTGTTAATACCATAGATCCACCTGGGTCCCCGGTATCCTTAATACCCCCTTTGGTTCAAAAAAGGAAAAGAAATAAGGAGGATTCAGAAGCTTCTGAATTATCAGAAGGAGAAATTTCAGAATTAGAAGATATTTCTGCAGAAGAGGATGCAGTTAAATCAGATAATCATCAAAGATTTGCCTTTTGTCCAGAATTAATGAAAAGCCTTTTATCAGAAATGTATGAAACAATGGGTATAAAAGATGAACAAAAATCCTTGACACCGTTAGATGAGATGTATGTTGGTTTGGCGGATCCCCAATTTCAGGTTATTCCGGTCCATTCTTCCTTGAAAGATTTAATTAAGAAGGAATGGAGTAACCCTGAAAAGAGGGCTTTTTGGCCTAGGTCTCTATCTAAGAAATATCCCTTTAGTCCTGAGGATCAGGCTTTTTGGGGTCCTCCGCCCAAATTAGATCCTTCTCTGTCTAGAGTGTCAAGGAAAACTGACTTATTATTCGAAGATTTTGGTAATCTTAGGGATCCCATTGATAAAAAACTGGACAATATTTTACGCAGAGCATGGGAATCATCCTCGCTTACTTTCAAGCCCGCAGTAGCTTCTACAGCTGTGACTCGGTCTCTTAAATCCTGGTTACTAGAAGTACAGACTAAGATTGCAATGGGAGTGCCTAGGAATGATATCCTGAATGACTTTCCTAAATTATTTAATGCAACTAATTATCTTACAGACGCAGCCGATGATACAGTAAAATTAACAGCAAGAACTACTGCTTTGGTAAATTCAGCAAGAAGGGGAGTATGGGTGAAAACGTGGAACGGTGATAATGCATCCAAGTCTAGACTGTGTGGTATACCATGTGAAGGTGCCTTGTTGTTTGGTTCTAAACTCGAGGAGACTCTGGATAGAACCGCGGATAATAAAAAGAACTTTCCAAATAAGAAAAGACCCTATCAACCTAGACGGTCCTTTCGAGGACCCGTCAGGTCTGACCCAGGAGTTAAGCAGACCCAAAACAGGAAAAGATGGGCTCCCTATAGACCACAGAAGTCCAAGACCAATTTTGCTCCCCCTAGTAGATCTGACAAACAATGACGCCAGGATTCCGGTGGGAGGGAGACTGGCTCATTTTTTCGAGTTCTGGCAGATTCACATGACAAATCAGTGGTTACTAAAGATCATACTAGAAGGATACAGGATAGAATTCGATCAACCCCCACCACTAAAATTTCTGGTTACCCCCCTCCCAGTAGATCCAGAACGAGAGATATTTCTTCAACAGGAGATAATGTCCTTATTACAAAAGAGAGTTGTAAGAGAGGTGCCATTATGTCAAAGGGGTTTAGGGTGTTACTCACCGGTATTCCTAGTAAAAAAACCACAGGGAAGCTTCCGCTTCATTCTAAATCTCAAGGTCTTAAACAAATGCATAAAATACAGAAGGTTCAGAATGGACAACATTCACTCTGTTATTCATCTCCTACAGAAAGACTGTTTCCTGGCATCCTTAGACCTCAAGGATGCTTACTGGCACATCCCAATTCATCTCTCATCCCAACAGTATCTGAGATTCGCAGTTCCAATCGGAGGAAAGGTAAGACACTTTCAGTTTTCTGTTTTACCTTTCGGAATATCTTCAGCTCCATGGCTGTTTACTAAAGTAATTGCTGAAGTATTAGCCATCCTAAGATCAAGGTCCATTAATGTGCTTGGATATTTAGACGATTTCTTGTTTTGGGGTCCTTCTCGTGAATTTGTAATTACTCAAAGTCAGATAGCCCTTGAATTCCTCCAAAATTTGGGGTGGCTGGTTAACTGGGAAAAGTCTTCTTTAACACCGAGTCAGTCCATGGAATTTTTAGGGTTCACTATTTCCACTAGAGAGGAAAGGACTTTTTTGCCTGTTAGAAAAATATCTGCAATTACAGACTATATTTTTTCTTTTCAGAAAGCAAGGACAATTTCTCTAAGAAAGGCTATGTCTCTACTAGGACGTTTAACGGCCAGCTTTCCAGCAGTACAATGGAGCCAATTTCATACGAGAATTCTGCAAATATGGATTCTAAAAGCTTGGAACAAGAAGTTGTCAATGCTGGACAAGAAGATATTGATACCCCACTATGTGAAAGTCTCCCTGATGTGGTGGCAGGACCAATCACACATCACAGAAGGTCGTATGTGGAATTATCCGGTTCAGAAAGTGCTGACGACGGATGCCAGTTCCTGGGGATGGGGAGCCCACTTAGATTCCCTGCCAGCCCAGGGTCAATGGTCCAGGACAATGTCTTTGAAGTCATCGAACAGCAGAGAGCTGGAAGCAGTTTATCAGGCATTACAACACTTCAGTACTCCTCTCAGGAATACACATGTAACAGTCAGAACAGACAACAGCTGTGTAGTAGCATATCTGAACAGACAAGGGGGAACAAGGAGTATGACCTTATGGACCCAGACTTTTCGGATCGTTTCTTGGGCAGAAAACAATATCAAATCCTTGACGGCAGTCCACCTGAAAGGCACATCAAATTCCCTGGCAGATTCCTTGAGCCGTTCAAAGTTAGACCAGAACGAATGGTCCCTCAATCATGGGGTTTATCAGCAAATAGTGGATCAATGGGAACATCCGGAGGTGGATCTATTTGCCAGGAGAACGAATATGAAATGTCTAAAGTTTTGTTCCCTATATCCGCAAGACAATCCTTGGAAACTGGATGCATTCTCAATAAACTGGGGATCACATCTGATGTACGCTTTTCCGCCCATACCTCTTTTACCAAAGGTGCTGAAGAAGATCGTTCAGGATCAAGCCGAAGTAATTCTCATCGCTCCACTATGGCTAAAGAGACCTTGGTTCACATTACTTCAAGCTATAGCAGTCTCGAAACCGATCATTCTCCCACTTCAAACAGATCTATTGAACCAGGGGAAAATTTTTCACCCGAACCTGAAACTCCTTCACCTCTCAGCATGGAGGCTGAATGGCGCATCTTGAAAGATAAAGGGTTCTCCAATAGGCTCACAGAAACTTTAATTCAAAGTAGGAAGAAGGTCACTCGGCAAATCTATAACAAAGCCTGGAAAGTGTTTAACAGATGGTGTGCGGAAAAATCATTGGAAGTGAATTCATCATCTTCGGTATTGGAATTTCTTCAAAGTGGCTACGAAAAAGGTCTGAGTGCAAGTACGCTTAAGGTACAAGTTTCCGCATTGAGTGTTTTTCTAGAAAGAAAACTAGCTCAAGAAGAGTTTGTTATTCGATTCTTTCAGGCACTAAAGAGACTGAGACCGGTGATAAGACCTAGAATTCCATCTTGGGACCTAAATACAGTTTTACAAGGACTTTGTGAAACTCCTTTTGAGCCGATTGAAAATATATCAGAAAAATATTTATCATTGAAAACAGCCTTCCTTATTGCCATTACTACGGCTAGGAGAATAGGAGAATTTCAAGCACTATCAATAAGAGAACCTTACTGCATAATATCGGATGATAGGATCACGTTACGTCCAGATATTACTTTTTTACCAAAGGTAGTATCCAAATTTCATAGAACTCAAGATATCTTTTTACCCTCATTCTGTCAAGACCCAGCTAATGAGAAAGAAAGAAGGTTACACTGCTTGGATGTAAAGAGATGTCTCATTCAATACTTGGAAATGACAAAACAGTGGAGGAAGTCTGACGCAATATTCGTTCTATTTTCGGGAAAATTCAAGGGGAACAAAGCTTCCAGAGGAACATTATCCAGATGGATAAAACAGACAATTGCTACTGCTTACAAGACTCAAAATAAACAGCTATCTTCCACAATTAAAGCTCACTCGACTAGAGGAGTCTCGGCATCTTGGGCAGAGAGGGCTGGGGCCACTATTGAGCAGATCTGCAGAGCTGCGACTTGGTCCAACCACAACACCTTCGTCAAGCATTATAGGCTGAATATTTTAGCTAGCACAGATTTAAGTTATGGGAGAAAAGTATTACAGGCTGTAGTCCCTCCCTAAGAGAATAATCTTGGTTATCATCTCAGCAGGGGTGCTGTCCGAATGACGCTCCGGGAAAGAACAACTTACTTTCGGTAACGTCTTTTCCGGAAGTCAAGAGGACAGCACCCCTGCAACCCACCCTATTTTTGAGGGTTTATAAGGAATAAAGAATTACATTTTTTTCAGCATCAATGGTTGTCCGTGTCTTTTTTATAACTGAAGATGGAGGTACTTGTTCCCTACTTATGCTGCTGCCTATTTGCTATGCAAATTTTTATTTTTCAGCTTCCTGTCCTCAGTCAGGGAGGGAGACAAGTCTCAGCAGGGGTGCTGTCCTCTTGACTTCCGGAAAAGACGTTACCGAAGGTAAGTTGTTCTTTAAATACATTTTCAAAAAGGCTTGTTTCACATGTCGCCCCGTGCAGGAGAAATATTTTACTGTCATCGTAGAGAGAAGTGGGGGTGGTTGTTTAATGATTTTTTTTTGTTTGTTTTATTTGTTGCAAAGTTTATATGCTTACAGAGTGACATTTCTATCGGGCCTGTAATACAGTTTTTTGCTAATAAACATCACACCCACTCTAAATCATGTTAGCCGTTTAGACAAAGATCTACACACACTCCTAAACTAACGATTTTCAAACTTCGCTACAAAGTAATCAGTTGCTAATGTTTCTACAGTAAAGCAAACTTGATACAAAAATAAACGTGTGAGACAATGAGTTGTTTGTGTAGGACAGCTAAAAAAAGACATTAGTAGTAAAAAAAAAAAAAAAAAAGTCCTTTTTCAGTTCAGAAAGTTAAAAAAGAGAGTTAAATAACTTTTTGTTGCTATCCATGCAAAAGAGCTTCTCTGAGCTATTTGACCCACTGAATCGAATGCAGTCCTGTTTTTTGAAGCACTTAACCTCCTTGCTGGTTATCCCGAACTCAGTTCGGGGTAACCTGCGCAGGAGGATTGCTCAGGCCCCGCTGGGCCGATTTGCATAATTTTTTTTTTGTTACAAGCAGCTAGCACTTTGCTAGCTGCTTTTAACTTCCGATCGCCGCCGATCCGCCATGCCGCTCCCCCCCCCCGCCCCAGACCCCTGCGCTGCCTGGCCAATCAGTGCCAGGCAGCGTTGAGGGGCGGATCGGGATTCCCCATGACGTCCCGACGTCCATGACGTCGGTGACGTCATCCCGCCCCGTCGCCATGGTGACCGGGGAAGCCCTGCAGGAAATCCCGTTCTGAGCGGGATTTCCTGCATACTCTGATCGCCGAAGGCGATCGGAGTGGGTGGGGGGATGCCGCCGCTCAGCGGCTATCATGTAGCGAGCCCTCGGCTCGCTACATGATTTAAAAAAAAAAAAAAAAGAAACAAAAAAAAAAACCTCCTGCGCTGCCTCCTTGCCCGAGGAATTGAACCGGCAAGGAGGTTAAACAACCAAAAAACAGTGAAAGGGCTGGTGCACACCAAGAGTGCTTCTAAGCACTTTTCAGATTGCCAGCATTTTGAACAGCGATTGGCTCCTACAACCCTATGAGGGTGTTCCCACAGCAGCATTGTGACTTTTTTTTAAATCGCAAATTCCCTGCAGGTAGCATTTTTTTGGGAGCGATTCAGCTTGAATGAATGCGCAAAAATGCTCATTCATTCAAAAATCACTCTGAAAATCTCCTCACAAAATCGCTATCGCAAATCACTAAGCGCTAGCTAGCGATTTTGGTGTGCAGTAGCCCAGAGACACCTTAAGATAAGGTTTTACTGCAGTGAAGTTCAAAGGGTCGTTATGTCTGCTTTTGTTTTGTAGCTTAAAACAGTGTGGTTTTAAAACTGCACTTGTGACTGTATATACAAAGGACAGTTACATAAAAAGCTTAGGGACTGAACTTTTTTTTTTCTTTATATGTAGTGAGGGTATATTACTGTTATCTTCTGCCTATATGGGCTTGTAATTGGATGCATGCAAAACTGAAAAAATGCACCTTTATTTCCTAATAAAATATTGGCGCCATATGTTGTACAAGGGAAATATTATTTTAAAGGTTGCAGTAACTGGAACAAATGGGCAAATAAAAGTTATGAGTTTTATGCACAGTAGAAATTTTTTTTTTGTTTGTTTTTCTTTGTTTTGTTGCTGTATGTATGTGTATGTACAGTATATATACACACACCAAGCACTTCAAAATAATGAATTGTTTTTCCATTTTCTTTCTTACTTTACCCTTTTTAAAATGCATTCAGAATAAAACAATTCTTAGCAAAAGGTACCACCTAAAGAAACCTAATTGGTGGCGAAAAAAACAAGATATAGATCATTTAGGTGTGATAAGTAGTGATAAAGTTATTGACAAATGAGTGGGAGTAGCGCTACAGGGAAAAATTGCTTTTGTCCTTAATAAGACACTTAAGCCCCCCCCCCCCCCCCCCCCCCCCCCCCACACAAAGAAATCAGTTTTACTCACCTGGGGCATCTACCAGCCCTCTGCAGCTGTCCCGTGTCCTCAGTCACAATCTGATTCTCCTTTCCCCGGCCGCCAGCTACTTTCACTTCGCCAACAGGCCTAGCCACGCATGGCCTTCTACGCGTTCCCGTCAGCAATAGCGTCCTGTGCACGGGCAGGGCGCTATTGCTAATGGGAACACGTAGAAAGAGATGCGTGGCCAGGCCTGCGCTGGTGCAGTGAGCTTGTCGGCTGAAAATGAGAGTAGCTGGCAGCAGGGGACAGGAGGATCCGTGAGTGACTGCGAGGGCACGAGACAGCTGCAGGGGGCTGGTAGAAGCCCCAGGTGAGTAAAACTGATTTGTTTTTGTTTTTTATTATAGGCTTAAAGAGGAACTCCGGTGAAAATAATGTAATAAAAAAGTGACTAATTCATTTATACATAATTATTGTAAAAATGAAGCAGTGTTTGCTCATTGTAAAATCTTTCCTCTCCCCGATTTACATTCTGACATTTATTACATGGTGACATTTTTACTGTGGGCAGGTTATGTAGCTGCTCCTAGCTGTTTTGACTGTTAGAGACAGCTGTAAACAGCTAATTCCTGTCTGTGAGCCTTGTTACATTGTAACAAACTGCCAAAAGTACTGCGGTCCCAGAGCTTCTTGTGGGAGGGGTTTCAGCACAATATCAGTCATACAGCGCCCCCTGATGTTCTGTTTGTGAAAAGCAATATATTTCTCATGTAAAAGGGGGTATCAGCTACTGATTGGGATAAAGTTCAATTCTTGGTTGGAGTTTCTCTTTAAGAATCCCTTTAAAGTGAACCCGAGGTGAAAATAAACTGATGAGATAAACAATTATATTTATCCTCCTACTCCTAAAAATTACTTTTTTAGACATCCCGGGATTTTATTTTATCTATAAACCTTTAGAAAGTAGATTGAATGTTTTGTTGTCTCTGCTCAGTTGCAGTCTATTAACTGTCCCTAAATGAAAATACATGAACTTTATTGACTCTCTCTCTCCGTCTGCTCTCAGAAATATGTAGAAAAATGTATTCTGCCATGAAAACTCTTATGGAATCTCCTCAAAAAAGGTACAGGCACAGCTTTGCTGAGCGGATCGGAAACAAACCAGTCAGAGGTGAACTCTCTTGATGGGAATCGTTGCACTAGCGTTTTAAGAGTGATTTTGAAAATCGCCAGTGCTTCAAAAAGGGCAAAAACGCCCTTAGTGTGAACGAGCCCTTAGTCTGCCTTATATTATGATGTCTCTTGCCTTGGCACTTCTGTTATGACAGTATTTTTGATTTGTTCTGTATGTGTTGATCAGCCATGTCTTTGAAGAGCCTGAATGATAAGGGGGGCACCGCCATCACCCAGCTGGGATCTATGCTGTTTACAAGACAAGTGTCTGGGGCAAGGTAAGTGGCCCTTTTACTGATGCTTTTGTTTACAGGTACTTTAATCCACCACTCTGACACTGAGGTAACCCAGTTTTATTTTGATTTTATTGCTCTGCAATAGCTGGAATTGCCAGAGGTAGCGCCAGACTTTTGCACAGTTCTATTTAGAATCTTAAGTTAATGATTGACCAGCTGCCTCATTGAGTAGTGAATGAATTGTCCTGTAAGGTATTTACTGTATTTTTTAGGCCATAAGGCCCTGTTCACACTCAGGAGCGCAAAAGGCTACCGCAATCGCTTGGCGATTTGAATTTTGCATTGTGCTATTCTGTGATTTTTTTTTTTTTTTTCAGCGATTATGTTTATATATTCCAGTGGATGAGGATTGGGACACAATGGCCGGGAAAATGATTCATGTAGCACGTTTACAATCATCAAAATTGCAAGCGTGCTGCAATCACTGCAGTGTGAGTACAGGTAGTCCTCGGTTAATGATCGAGATAGGGACTGCCCGCTCGTTCTTAACCTGAATCTGTCCTTAAAGGGAACCTAAACTGAGAAGGATATGGATTTTTCCTCTTAAAATAATACCAGTTGCCTGACTCTCCTGCTAATCCTGTGTCTCTAATACTTTTAGCCACAGCCCCTGAACAAGCATGCAGATCAGGTGCTCTGACTCAAGTCAGACTGGATTAGCTGCATGCTTGTTTCAGGTCTGTGATTCAGCTACTACTTTGGTCAATGAGGTCAGCAGGACTGCGAGGCACCTGGTATTGTTTATAAGGAAACATCCATATCCCTCTCAGTTAAGGTTCCCTTTAAGTCGGGACAGCCACCTTTGCCCCCGTTTAAAATGCAGAGTTATTGCAGCGGAAGGTAAATAGAGGACATCTCACCTGATCCTCGGCGGTAGAAGGTCCCCTCGTGGTGCCCGGATGCTGCGCAGCCCGTCCTCTCGCTCCGTCCACTGTTCCCCGGCGGCTTCTGGCTTCACATGCGGCGCATAATGACGCAATTAGGAAGCGTCGCCACTAGGGGGCTCTTCCTGATTGCGTCATTATGCGCTACATGTGAAGCCAGAAGCCGCCGGGGAACAGTGGACGGAGCGAGAGGACGGGCTGCGCAGCTTCCGGGCACCACGAGGGGACCTTCTACCGCCGAGGATCAGGTGAGATGTCCTCTATTTACCTTCCGCTGCAATAACTCTGCATTTTAAACAGGGCAGAACAGGTAGTCCCCGGCGGGCGTGACGTCATGCGACGGGGCGGAGCTCTGGTCACGGCGTTCGTATCGGTGGGTCGTTCGTAAGTCGGGCGTTCGTAACCCGGGGACTACCTGTATACTTATAGACAAAAAGCGCTAAGCGTAAACCTAGCCTAAGATGCTGCTGACTATAAGATGCACCTAGGTTTAGAGGACAAACATTAGGGTTAAAAAAAACACCCACCCAATTATGTCCCTCTGGTGTCCCCCTTGTGCCTTTTTTGTACCTCCTGTGTCTCCTTTGCCCCCTTGTGACCTCCTCTGTCCACTTGTGTGCCCCCCCCCCCTCCGGGGAAGGTCTGAATTGTATTATTACTTCTTCTTCCCACTTCTGGGGGAGAAAAAGTGCATCTTGTGTTCTGTAAAAAATTATACTTTCTGAATACATAGCTTGCATTAGTTCCTTTTTTTTTTTCACCACCAAGTCATCTTGTCCCTTTTTCTCGCTCATTTGTCCCTCTTTCATATGTGAATATATGTATTAGTCTACTAGAAAACATGCCTGTGAGACTCTAAACTGACTTAAATCCCAGTCTCCTAAATTGACATGACTTTATTCTTTATTTAAAATGTAAATATAAAGAAACCATAGTCATTATAGAAACCAAGATTGTGGTTAGGCATGAACAATTTTAGGAAAAGATTGAATTGCACGATTTCTGTCAGAAATTGCAATTTCGATTCACGATTTTCAATATCGAATGATGGATCGGCACACGGATGGTGAGTATGAGTTCCCCCAGTATGGTTAGCCATGTATCGGTGCCCCCAGTATAGTTTTGCCAGCTATAGGTGCCCCAGTAAAGGTTAGCTAATTCGGTGCCCCAGTATAGGTAAGCCAGCTATAGGTGTTGCAGTACAGGTTAGCCAGTATAGGTACCGCAGTACAGGTTAGCCAGTGTATTGGTGCCGCAGTGCAGGTTAGCCATCCAGATCCCCTTTAGTGTATATAACCAGATCCCTCCCCCCCCCTTTAGTGTATATATAGGCAGATCCCCCCCCCTTTAGTGTATATTGCCGGATCCCCCATTTAGTGAATATAGCCAGATCTCTGTAGATCGTCAAGCCACTGATAACGATTTTCGGTTTAAAACCGAAAATCGTTCAGCCCTAATTGTGGTTTTGCTCATTAACCACTTATGTGGTTACAGACGGTATATATTACAGAGATAGATATTCGTATGTTGCGGCGGACGGCCGCTGCTTGCATGCGTTCCTTGCTGACGCCCGTTAAGGAAGATGAATGGGAATCCAGTTGTCAGTTGTCCTCTTTAAAGGACAACTGAAGCAAGAGGAATATGGAGGCTGCCATATTTTATTCTAAGCAATACCAGTTGCCTGTCTCTACCTCTAATACTTTGTCATAGACCCTGAACAAGCATGCAGCAGATCAGGTGTTTGACATTATTGTCAGATCTGACAAGATTAGCTGCATGCTTGTTTCAGATGTGTGATTCAGGCACTACCACAGCCAAATTGATCAGCAGGACTGCCAGGCAATTGGTATTGATTAAAAGGAAATAAATATGGCAGCCTCCATAGTCTTTTTCACTTCAGTTGTCCTTTAAAACAAGGTTAGCAACGGCTGTTTCTATATTGCACCACACAGCAGTTAATCAGTGGTTATGGTATTCCTATGTAGTATATGAATATTATTTGTTCTGTTATTTTAAATCCTCTTGATGCATAAACCGCTAGTATTTTACGTTCCTTTAAATGGTAAGCGCACGTTGAAATGTAATCTAGGTAAATTCTCTTGGCTGCTGAAAGATCTTCTGGTCTCTGACAGCCTTGAGAAACATTTGTACTTTGGGGAGAAATGCTCCATTACACTGATTGTTCGGAGTTCCCTGCCCAGCTCTGAAGAAAACTGCTGTATCCACACATTGGCCATCCCTGTATGCTGTCTGGCAAGCCGGAATCAGCTGAGGCGGGAATGTCTGTGGGAAGCTGGGAGACAGCAGCTGACATAGTTTTTACCTCAGTGTTTGTAACACATACAGAACCACTGAACAGGGAATATTTAAGAAGTCTTGTGCTGTGAGTACGGCTTGGGGCTGTTAACAAACTCCTTTTTATCCCACACCACATCCCACATCGGCTCAACAGTTTTTTGTTTGTTCTGGGGATTTTTTTCAATCCAAAGGTTTTATGTATAAGTAATAAAAACAATCACCTGATCCTTAGCAGTTTCTGAAATTACCTAAATCTGACCTTAGGGTAAAACATGCAACAGATTACACTCTGCCATTTAACAAAAATAAAGCCTAAATTGAGAAGCCATGTGTAAAAAATAAATAAATTTTAGTACACCTCTGTTTCAGTAGCTTGTAGAATCACCTTTAGCAGCAATAACTTTTCTGTAGGTTTTTAACTATATCTACCATTGTTG
The DNA here is from genome assembly GCF_040937935.1 of Hyperolius riggenbachi. Taxonomy (NCBI): domain Eukaryota; kingdom Metazoa; phylum Chordata; class Amphibia; order Anura; family Hyperoliidae; genus Hyperolius; species Hyperolius riggenbachi. The sequence goes on along the minus strand of NC_090646.1, from coordinate 111,712,410 downwards.
TGGAGCAATTTTAGCCCACTGTTCTTTGCAACATTGCTTTAGTTCATTGAAGTGTGCGTGTATTTGTTTATGAGCAATTCTCTGGGCTGGTGCACACCAGAGCGGGTCATTTTTTTCCACAAACGCAAACTCGGGGGCTGCAGCATTTTTTAAGATTTCTGAAGCGTTTCTGCCTCAATGTTAAAGTATAGGAAAGTAGAAAATTGCTCTGAAAAACGCCAGATCAGAGAAGCTTTCCAGGCGTTTTTGTTACAGAAGCTGTTCAGTAACAGCTTTATTGTAACAAGATTTGTAATCCGCTACACAAAAACGCTCCAAAAACGCTAGGCATGCCTAGAATCGCTCTGAAATCTGCTCCAAAAACATCTAGCGGTTTGCAGATCTGCTAGAGGTTTTTGGTGTGCACTGGGCCTCTAAGGGTTTAGCCACAGCATTTTGATTAAGTTGAGGTCTGAGCTTTGACTGAGTCATGACAGCACCTTGCTTATCTTTTTTTTTTTTTTTTTTGCCATTGTGTAGCAGATTGCAGGTGTGCTTGGTATCCTCCTTCTGTTGCATGAGCTCATTTTGGCCAAGCTTTTATTGTCACACAAATGTTTTTATTTGAATACTTTGTCATACAGAAGATTTGATGGTTGACTTGGTGACTGCAAGGTGCCTAGATATTATGGCTGCAAAATCAACACACCCCTCCACCACCATGCTTCACAGCTGGTGTGAGATATTTGTGTGCATATGCTGTGTTTGGTTCACACTAGTTGTATTTGAACTCTTTATATCCCTCCTAAATAAGCTATATGCACACTATACATCAGCGGTTGTGGGTGTGTGCCTGGTTTTCGGGGACATAGAGATGATTTGAATATGCATCATGGGAAACCACAGTTGCTCAATTGAAGCTGAATTATCACAAATAACTTCTTTTGTAAGAAGGCAAAATGATAAACTTCCTTTGTCAGCTTTTCTTCACATTTAGTGCTTAATCCCCAACAGAAAAATAATTAAAAAAAAAAAACACAGCTCAAACGTTTTATACTACACTCATAACTTCAAGTGGTATGAAACTCAGCATTTCATCTTTGTTCTACATTTCTAAAAGATTTACAGCATAAGTTTAGTTCCACAAAAGAATTGTAGCAGAGCAGCATTCAAACAGTTAAGCACAGCACTTTGTTCTTCGGTGGAAAGCTTCTGGCCCCAGCCAAAAAGGTGATGACATTATCTTTAGTTTACATTCCTTTGTCAGATACATTTAGTAAACTTTAGCAAAGTGCTGAAACTGAGCTTCCTCTGCTTCTAGTATGTGTGCAGCTGAGAAGTGATCACTAGATAGATTTTAATGTATAAATAAGAGCAGCTATGCAAGAAAATGCAATGGCATATTTCAGAGCAGATAAACTGTACTTTGGAAACCTGTAATTTGTAAACAGACCCATATTACTTGTGCATAAAAACAAATATAACTGTATGGGTAGTAAAAAGTAGGAAAACACATATTTTTTTTTTTTGAATGTTTTATGTCAGGAGTTTTACCCCACTTTGGCCCCGATTTTTATATTTTAGCAACTGTCCTACCTCTTCTGTCCTTTTCTCTGTTTTCAGGGTTGTGCCTCTTGGTTCTTCACAAACCGTCAATGGCTATGATTTTAAAGGCTTCATGTCTCACAGTAATGACTATCCCTGCGCCTACCTGAACGCCGCATCTGCCATAGGCATTAAAAAACAAGACGTTGACCTGTTTATCAAAAGGCTGGACAAGTGCTTGAGGCTGTGCCAGAAAGAGAAGCCTTCAGGCGATGATCTGCAGACAACCATGGAAGGTGTCACTGAGCTATCTCAGCAGCTCTCCCTGTCTTCACAAGCGGAAACTGAGGATCCACATCTGTTGACTTAACTCGTAAGGGATTATTTATAAATGGAGGAACATTTCACACCACAGTGCAGTCGGCGATGCCCGTGCTTGCACTGAATCGTAGGATGCTGGAATCGTTTTCAGAAAATATACGATTTGCAGGCAAATACACTGTTAAAGAGAGTGCCAACTAGAATTCCTAGTGACCTTATCTTTTAAGAGGTACTCGGCGAGACTGGCACATATTGTCACACCAAAATGATCAGGGCGCATTTCACTGTGAACTATTTAGAAATATTCCTTTGATTTGCACCGCACTATGTGGGATCACGTGTTATGACCTCTTTATGTGTATTTGCTTGTTTGAAATGTTTTTTCAACAAGGCGCACAACACAGAGCTGGTCAAGAGGTTATTTTTGCTTTAAGTAGTAGCTACTCCTAGAAGGGTTCCTCAAACTGGGTGCCACGGCACACTGGTGCACCTCCCAGGGGTGCCTCTGTGTTCATCCCCATCCTTTGTATATTGCCATCACGTAATGCAACACGCGCTGCCCGCCAGTTAACCTTTAGTCCCGGCAGCTATGGTTGAAGTTGGACATTAGAGAAATTGGGGTGGAGCGATTGGATCAATGCGGTTTGGCCTAAATAGGTAAGGGAAATGTTTGTCCAACTAACGGGGGTCACTTACAATCTGGAGTGGGTGCTGAGGTGATGCTGCATAATTAAAGGGGGTGTTACTAACTGCAGTCCTCATGTGGAGAAAAGTACTCTATGTGCTCTATATTAAGATTGATTCTTTATCCTTGTCATGTTCATTCAGGAGAAATGCTGCAAAATGGGGTAAATGCTGCTTTACTGACTAACTGGAGTGGGGGATGCTGACTAATGGGGGGTGACACTTATTATTTAGAAGGGGTCAGTTACTATTTGAAGAGGGTAATGCTGCCTTATTTGGGGGTCAGTGACTATTTGGAGGTGGATGCTGTCTGATGCTCACTAGCTACTAGGAGGAGTGTGCTGTCTAATAAGGGTCATAACACCATTTTGGTAGTTGTTTTTCTCGAGGGTTGCATTGAAAATCAAGGGCTCACCCCAAATAAGTTTGAGAACCACTGCACTAGAGCGTACCCAGCACCAGGGCTGTGGAGTCAGTACAAAAATCACCCGACTCCTCAGTTTATGAAACCTCCAACTCCAGGTACCCAAAGTTGCTCCGACTGCATAGCCGTGCCCAGTGTAGTGCGGCCTGGCTTGGAAATTAATTCTATCCAGCCACATTTTGGCACAATGAACAGGTGTCCTCCTTTCACTTGTACTAAACGATGCAGCACTTCAGATGTGTGCCTGGCTCATCACTACAGTTCTAAAGCTGCCTATAGACACTAGCCAAAGGAAGATCCCATCCGTAGGAAAATATCTTTTAATATTACACACATTTACATTTTTAGTGTTTCTGTTTTGAAGGTGTAAAGTTCCTCTGAATTGGAGGAAAACTATACTCAATTGTCCATGGTAGGCTAGATAACCTCCTCCTGAGTGCCCCGATGCTGATCGTTCCCTCCCATTACCCATACCCTGTCCTCTTACCTCCCGAGCCTTTCCGGGATTCTGAATTGTGTATGCGTGAGTATTGAACTGCACATTCGCAGTGACAGAAAGCGCTCGTGGACAAGGTCTTACTTTCGCTCTGCACTCGCGGTTGAGAACTTGCCCCTACACAGTGCTCGATGTTGCTTGGGAAAACTTCCGGAAAAGTAGTTGACTGAAGGCTCCCATTGAATACTTAGAGCACTAGGGGCTGGGAATGGGAGACCAGGCAGCTCTGGCCCTTAAAGGGGAACTGAGAGGCTGCCATGTTTTTCCTTTTAAGCAATACTAGTTGCCTGGCAGCCCTGCTGATCCTCTGCCTCTAATACTATTAGCCATAGCCCCTGAACAAGCATGCTGCAGATCAGGTGTTTCAGACTTTAGTCAGATCTGACAAGACTAGCTGCATGCTTGTTTTTGGTGTTATTCAGATACTACTGCAGAGAAATAGACCAGCAGGGCTGCCAGGCACCTGGTATTGATTAAAAGGAAATCCCCCAGTATGCACTAGTTGTAGAAACAGGCCTGTGGTTTAGTTTTATATTTTATGATGTGTGTGTGCACAAAGGGGCAACTCACTTTTCTGCACTGCTAGTGCACTTAAACCTGTAACTAAAGTGCATGGAGTGTTCTGTAGCATTGTATTGATTGGTACTATTCCTGTGTCTGTGTATTGGACGCAGGGTGTTTTTGTTTGTTTGTTTTTAAACCCTAGCAGTTTATTGCAATTCCATCATGTATAGGAATGGATGGTAAAGCATGCTGCATTTTCATTTTACATATGTTTTAAAGGATTTTTGAGGCAAAAAAGGCAGTCCCCATCTGCCTCTTTTCATCCGCTATTTGCAACGCTAGTAGGCCCCAACTAGTACTAGTCAGGATATTTGAACAGGAAATAAAGGCCATCACTTATTGTTCAAAGGTCCTTATGAAAATAAAGGCATTTTAAAAGTGCTACAGGGAACAGGTCCTACCAAATTGGGCATGTTGTTGTCATAGGAAAACGCATGCATTGAAAACACACCATATATAAAATGGTCAAATTGGATTGATAGGTCGGCACCACCGTTGAATAGTTAAAAGCATATGCACTTTAGCGCAGATTGAGAAGGGGTAACATTGGAAACAGTGGGGCTGTCGCTGTGTCTTTGTGCCTATTTTTTGTTGCTGCCATACAGGCACAGCTTTCAGAGCTATAATACAATAAAGAGCTTTTAATTATACATGGGTGGTGCCCACCTATCCATCCAATTTGCTAATATATATAATATAATATACACCTCTCTCCCCTGCAGTGCTGCTGACTGTATTACCTAAAAAGGTTTTGTTGAGCCTGGGTGAGTGCCAGTGCTTGGCTAGACTTTCTGGTTTGGAAAGCCCAGAGATGCCCACTTCCACCCCACGCAAGATCTCCACTCCTCCTTCCCACCTTGGCCACATCACTTCTGCCATCCATTTGACTTCATTGCTTGGCCTCTGCATCAGTAATTGAACAAGCGAAGATAGAGCTGGCACACCATTGTAGCAGATCTGGGTGCTTGATAGTGTGATACAGGAAATATCACAATACAACAGCAAACACTTAAGTCCATCTGCCTACCAGTTATTCTTCCTTTATAGCACACTCTTTATTGTGTCTAGAACCACAAGAATCTGACAGTTGTTTTGGGGACTAGGGGGACTCTGCACGGCCCCCGAAACAATTGTCAGATTCTTGTGGTTCTAGACACAGTAAAGAGTCACTGGGAATTGTTAATTAAAAAAAAAAAGCCAGATACCTAAGGAAAGTGGAGGCTCTGGGTCCTAATGAGCCTCCCTCTTCTCTCCCGGTGCCCGTTCTAGCGCAGGATCCCCCATAACAGCATTTAACCAATTTGGTCAAATGCTGCTGTCTCTGCCGCCCAAGGGAGGCTTCGAAAGTCTTTGGGAGTCAGTGCTCCCGAAGACACTCCATACTGCGCGAGTTCCCTCTCGTGTGAAGTGTGGAGCTGCCTGTCTTTGGGAAGACTCTGCTTGTGAAGTCCCCCGCGGCGGGGGATTTGAGCATAGGAGCTGCCCCCCCATCCTTTTCCCAATGCCTAACGCTAACCTACCACTAATTCCTAACATGATCACTAGTTGTAGCTGGCGACCACCATTATTTCCTATGTAGAATCTGATTGGCTAATATCCACGTAGCATCTCCTTGACCAACTCTGCTCTACACTGAAGATGAGAGCAAAAAATTGATCTTCAAAAAAATAGGGTGGGATGTGCAAACAAAAGCCATGTATTGAATGGTGTGTGTCAGGAGAACTCATCCATAGGATGTGTTTGCACTTTAAGCATAGAAAGCAGTAGGTGTGCATGTGACTAATTGTTGCTTTCTTATTGACCAGAGAGCCTCACTTTTGATTGGAGGCAGCTTGTCCTAGATCATTCTGCATCTATAATGGCACATGTAATGTTGGATTCCCCCCATATGAATGTGTACAGCGTTTCTAAATAAAAGCTGTAGGTTTAGATGTGTTCTGTTAGTAGCTACCTTTTGATGCTTTAAGCCCAATAGAATTTTTATATAACAAATAATTACCGTATTATAATTTAAGTGCCTTTTTGTTCTTGCCTTTGCTGCCTGAAACAGCTGCTGTTCTTTTGTCCCTAAATAAATTGTTTATTTTTACCACATTTATTGCTTTTTTTTGTTTCAGATTTTGTTATGCTTTTATGAGATTTGTGCGTAACTTTGCCACCCATGCATTGTTAGGCCTGTGAACCTGTTATGAGCCCCATTGTGGGCAATCGCAAAGCACCCGCAGTTTGCCTAATTGCGCAAGTTATGTGATTTCACTGCGATTCTTGAAGCGGTTGCGATTCGGGCCTGCATCCTGTCCCTGTCGGGAAGTTATATCTGTCAGGGACAATTAGCTTTACTGTAATATACTGTAATAGAATGTATATGATATTACATGAAGTGCAGCACAAATGGTAAACCTTACAACCATAAAACTCCCCCCCCCCCCCCCCCCCAAAAAAAAAAAACACAGGATGTTAACCCTATGTCTGCTTCCATTCAAAGGAAGTGGACACACTGCAAACTTATTGCAGGATTTGTATCCACTGTAACAAATGTTTTTCTTTAAAGTGCATTATGTTGTTGCTTGCCTTTTAGATCGGAGAGGAAGTTGTGAGTTCAGGTCCGCTTTAAACAGGCGGGTACATCTGTGCTGTGTTACCATAGCCAGGCCTCACACTGTACTTCACATACGTCAAGAAACACAAGTCAGAATAAAATATTAAAGAAGCCGCAGTCAGAGGCGGAATGAGCACGGGCACAGTGATTTGCTGCGTAATTGTCTTGCTTTTGTTGGAATGTTCACATTATTCAGTGTAGCTGCTGAGATCAGAACAAGGTAACCAGATGCATGGAGTCTCCAGAGCCCAGTAGGAGGTGGTGGAAAAGATTATGTTGCAAATGTTAATGCTGGCATTGCAATTTAGCTCATACACACTGAAAGCACATGATTGAAAAGTCATTTGTACTGTATAATCATCATTTTCAGGACAGCTGGAGTCCAGAGACCTGCATCCTCCTCCACACTGCTGTGCATCAGCAATTTTACACAGTCTTACTTCAAAAAGTGTGATGGAGCTAATTGAAGATTCATTGAAAGATTAATTGCATGGCCAGCTGTTATGACTAATGGCCAAAGCCCAACATAACTGTTACCAAACAGGAGAGGTCAGAGAGATGAGCTTTCATTGAGGTTGTATTCCCTAAAAGGGAACCTGTGAGGGCAGAAGACAGCTGTAACATCTGAGGCTTCTGTCCAATTGTAGAGACTTCTATTTCTGGTTCCCAAGGCTGGGATATTTCTAGAGCCTGGCACACACTTTCAATTATGATTGACCAATCACTGACCGATTTTTACCACCTCCCTGTAGTATAATTGGTCAGGGATTGGCCAATTAAAATTGTACGTGTGTATGTACCCTACAGCCTTACACAATTTCAATTATTATTGGTCAATCGCTGACCAATTTTACCACATCCATGTAGTATAAGGGTTTAGCTAGATGCTTATAGCATTTAATATCTGTTGACCTTCGTACTACATGCAGGTGGTAAAATGAGTTAGTAATTTGCCAATCATATTTGAGGTGATGTTCCCTCCTATCACCCTTCCATTCCCGCCTCTTCCTGCCCGGTTCACTATCCTTAACTCCTCAATGGGCGGGGAATGAGGAAGAAATGGGGAGTGGCTGAAGGGAAAGAACATGCCTCAAAGTTTGATTTTAACCAAAAGTCAAATTATTAAAGAAGCGATTACGGAAGGCAGGGGTAGAACAAGTAGAGGAACAAATAATACACAGCTGTAGGTGGAGCCAGCATTGCCATACCTCTGTGCTTATCCTGGGTAGCTTTGCCTCAGGTCTGGTGTACCTTAGATAGTTGTATCTGCTCAGAGGCCTTTTAGGTCACGTTCAAAACGTGCATTATGTATGGTCAATCACTATGGAACACATGCATTTTCACACACATTATCCAGAAATGTACTGTAGACAGGAATCTGTTACAGCAGAGAGGTGGACGCACCCATACAATTGTATGGTCAGTGCATTCACATGCGGCAGCACTAGTTGGGTTTGAAGTCCTGGAGCTGAGGTACTATGGTTGTTAATATTAGCCTTTTCATGTTTATTATTAGTTCAGTATGAAATCCTCAAGATCTATACATAATGGTTCTATGGTTGAGCTCCTTGCTACAGAGAACACTGATTGGATGCTTGAGTTAGCCCAGTAAATAATACAAAGTGGTTGTGTTTGGAATGGCCTGAGGCTTTTCCTACTCTGCTTTCAAGTGTGGGTCTGGTTTACTCTTCTTAAAGGGTACCCAAGGTGACCTGTGACATGAGATAAAGTGTATGTATAGTGTCAAACATTAAAATAAGTAGGCTGTTTTTTTTTTTTTTTTCGGTAAAGGCAAAAAAGTAGAGAATTGGCTCTTGGGTGCATGAGAAAATACAACATGCTTTATTAAATAATTTCATTATAGAGATCAAAAATTGGAAAAGACATAACACCCACAAATATCAAATAGAAAACAGGACCCTCCCTTAATGTATAAAACCAAATGCTCAAATTCTCCCCAGGCAGTAATATAAGTAATGAGGCTGCAGTCCTCATACTTTTTGGAGATAAAGTCCATTCCTAGAACACCGTGGATCATGTGACCCTCAACTATAGTCCACTCATAGCAGCTGGATCAGTATAATCTCAGATGGAAGAGGCTGTCAATGCATAAATTCAAAAAAGCCATATGTGAGCAGCAGAGCCAAGCGTATGCAGATGCGAATGATTGAGAGTTGCAGCAACATGAATGCTTATTAGTACAGAGACCGAATAGCTTTTCGTATATGCACTGAAACCAACAGCAGGCCATAACACAGTCCAGAACCATTTGAAGCAGGTGTAAAGCTTGTGTATAGATGAAACAGGCTTGAAATGAAGTCCCGGCAGTGACCAGTGCAGTTAAGGTCAAAGCAAAAGCAAAGCGGCAGTTCTTAAGCAGAAACCGACAAATGAATGACAGCCCGCTGACGTTAGTACCATGCAAGATATAAAGGTATCCCCCAATCGCAGGGACAGTAAAAATGCAGCATATGATGTCATGCATGGCTGGCTGATGAACACAGACTGGTTGAGTGCAAGTCCACTAGTGAGACATAGTTACCGATCCATGAACCATGGGCTCAGATGTAAAGTTCCAGTGTCTCTCAGAAAGGTCACACTGCCACGGGGAGATGGGTAGCTGCCAGGGTCGCCTGACATGTTTCGACGCATCTAGCGGCCTTTTCAAAAGAAATAGGAATGAATAGAAAGCACGCCGTAATGGCGTATTTGATCCCCGCCACGTCCGCCATGGCTCTGCCCACATCAGTACTCACGCCCGCTAAAGCGTAGCGCAGGCGTGTGGGTGGTGGCTCGCTGGAGTGCAAATGCACTCTACAACAACCAGGCAGGAAGCACGCCAGGCCCCCGCGAGGCGGCGCCCAATAAGACTAAGGGCGGAAGTGAGAGGGGCCATGACCGGCGCAGCCCATGTAGACACCACAATAGCTGAACTCTATAGTGCACAATAAATTTAATCAATAGCAAATGTATACAAATTATGATAGAATATATATATTCTCAAACTTATGATCTGCTGAGATATAAATGTAAATTGCACATGGCAGATGGCACCAAGACATGGCCCAAAAACAAAGAAGCCCAACAGACGCACGGGGACAACAAAGCACCCGGCATCTGCGGTTGCAGAGAATGGGGCCAGTATCCGTACCACCGACAACAATTTCACAGGAATGATCATTAAATGAAACTGAGGTGAAGGAAACAGCCAAAATAAATGAAAACTGGCCTAATAAATAAATAAAAAGCCACAGTTGACAAAAATGCCCATCAAATGCTGCAAAGGTAGAAAAAGATACATGCAGCAGGAGGAAGGGGAAAGGAGGGAGCAAACCCTCCCAACCCGAAATAGAGTTAACCCACAGACAGGGGGAGCCAGAATATGAAAACAGAGCAGTCAAGCAAATTTTCCAGCTAACCTGGCAGAAAAACTCGGTAATTGATACTGTCATTTAGTCCCTTTGACTCTGTTGCTTTGAGATTGAATATCCATCTGGATTCCAAATGTAGCAATGTCTTATCTATGTCTCCGCCTCTAGGGTGTTGATGGACCCTGTCGAGGCCTATGAATTTCATATAGCTCGTGTCTCCGCTATGTTCAAGATGTACATCTCTGGAAATGGGAGACTTGAAGTTGAAGGTAGAGATGTCGCCCACATGGTTCTTAATTCTCTCCTTGAAAGCACATGAGGTTTTACCTATATAAAAGCAACCACATCTGCAATATAAGAGGTAGATGACACCCACTGTACTGAAGTTTACAAAGTGTTGCAACCACCATCTATGACCATTGGGCAACATCACAGACCTTCCAACCTCAAGGTATCGGCAGTATACACCCCCCCCCCCACATGTATATGTCCCAGTCACTGTACAATGTCTTCGGGGCCCATCCTTGCCCCAATAATGGCTAGATGTAAGCCTATTTCTCAATGTCTTACTACGTAAGTAACTTGGGGGAGTGGGAGCAACAAATTCTCTTATAGTTTTGTTGTTCGTCAAAACATGCCAGTGTTGACGGAGTATGCTTTCCACCTCATCTTTTTGATCATTAAAGCAAGTGACAAGACGTGAAGTATTGTTAGTGCCTATCTCCTTGGACTTTTTTACAAGAAGATCGGTGTGATTAGTTGCTTTCGCGAGTTTATAGGCTTTCTTGAGCTATCTGTCTTTATATCCTCTCTAAAACGAGAGCGTAATAATTTAGCCTCCTTTTCAAAGGCGACATCATCTGTGCAGTTACGGCGCAATCGTAAATATTAGCCCGTCGGTATTCCCCGTATTGTATGCTCTGGATGAGCACTATGGGCATGTAGATAAGAATTCGATGCTGTCGGTTTACGATATAATTGGGTGGAGAGAAATCCCTCATCACTAACATGAATTTTCAAATCCAAAAAAGAAATTGATTGTGATCTGCAGTCCATGGTGAACTTCAAGTTCCACTCATTCTGATTCAAAGTCACGATAAACTCTTCCAGGAGAGCCTTACCTCCAGTCCAAAACATGACCACATCGTCTATGTACCTGTGCCATGACACAATGTGGCACAGGTACATGTCCAGGGAGTAATCACCGAAAAGATATCGCTCCCAATCCCCCAGGTACAGGTTATCAAGCGACGGGGCACAAGTTGTCCCCATCGCTGCCTCCCTGCACCTGGAGGTAATAGGTGCCATCAAACATAAAAATATTGTTCTGTAGAATAAAAGTCAGACGATTAAGGAGAAATTGATTATGAAGTGTCGCACTAGTGTCTAATTCGGAAAGAAATTTACCAACCGATTTAACTACCCTCTCCTGTGGGATACTGGAGTAGAGGGCCTCTACATCCAGGGTCACCAGCAAAGCCCTGGCCGGTAACTGCAACCCCTCAATGATCCCCTAGATGTACAGTGTATCACAAACAAATGAGGGAAAACGATGCACATGTAACTGTATGTGCTTGTCAATGTAAACGCTAACCTTCTCAGTCAAAGACCCATTTCCGGACACAATGGGCCGGCCTGGAGGTCTCAATAGGTTTTTATGTACCTTAGGTAGGGCATAAAAAGTTGGAACCACCGGATGTTCCACCTTTAAGGTAGAACCCACTTCGGCAGTGATGACACCATTCATTATGGCGCCGTCAATGAGATCAAAAAGCGCCCGTTGGTTGGTAATCTTCTGGCACATATAGGTGTATTGTTCAGACCTCATGACCACTAAATTCCCCCCCTTGTCAGAGGGTTTAATAACTATGTCCCGATTTTCACGTAATTCGGTTAATGCAAAAATCTCGTTCTCAGAGAGATTCATCATTTTTATTTTTTTCAAGCCACATACTTTGAATGTCCCTCTCCACCAGAGAGACAAATGTGTGGACACTGGGACACATTGAAAAGGTGGGGAATGCAGCAGACCTAGGCCTAAACTCTTTTCTTTTCCTGCCTAAAAGAGCTAACATTCGGACATACAGGTGATCGTTTCTATCTTGTTGGACCCTTGTTGGATTATAGTGTAACCCTCACTGATAAGCAGTTATAGCCATAGAACTCCTTCCCAGCAGAAAACAGCTTCTGACTGTAGGGAATAGATTAAAAAAAACTTAAATAGTTCCTGTATTTTAGCTCTGGGACGCTTAACCCTCCTGGCGGTTTGCTAAAAATCCGCTGGGGCAGCTAATCCGTTTTTTTTTAATTTTTCTTTTTCATGTAGCGAGACAAGGTCTCGCTACATGATAGCCGCTCAGCGGCATCCCCCCAGCCCCTCCGATCGCCGGCACTGATTGGCCAGGCAGAGCACGGGGTCTGTGGGCGGCTGTGGCGAGACGAATAGCGGCAGATCGGCGGGTAGCGGCGGCGATCGCATTGCACACGCAGCTAGCAAAGTGCTAACTGCGTGTAGCAAAAAAAAATTATGCAAATCAGCCCAGCGGGGCCTGAGCGGTGCCTTCCGGCGGCATAGCCCGTGCTCAGCACGGGCTTACCGCCAGGGAGGTTAATAGACCAGTGAGCAGAGATAATGAAACTTAAAATTTTACTTTGTAATTGTTTAAGCATAAAAAGGATATATACATAGGTAATTTTTAGGAGTAGAGGATGTAAGATCCGATGGCCGCTCATGGCGGTCGGAACGCCTAGAACAGGGGTCTGCAACCTTTAAGACATAAAGAGCCACTTGGACCTGTTTCCAAAAAGAGAAAAAAACTGGGAGCCGCAAAACCATTATAAAACAAATCGTTAGCAGATATGACCCCCATATGCGCATATAGTTAGCAGATATGACCCCCATATGCGCAAATCGTTAGCAGATATGACCCCCATATGCACAAATCGTTAGCAGATATGACCCCCATATGCACAAATCGTTAGCAGATATGACCCCTATATGCACAAATCGTTAGCAGATATGACCCCTATATGCACAAATCGTTAGCAGATATGACCCCTATATGCACAAATCGTTAGCAGATATGACCCCCATATGCACAAATCGTTTGCAAATATGACCCCCATATGCACAAATCGTTAGCAGATATGACCCCCATATGCACAAATCGTTAGCAGATATGACCCCCATATGCACAAATCGTTAGCAGATATGACCCCCATATGCACAAATCGTTAGATATGACCCCCATATGCACAAATCTTTAGCAGATATGACCCCCATATGCTCAAATCGTTAGCAGATATGACCCCTATATGCACAAATCGTTAGCAGATATGACCCCCATATGCACAATCCTTCAGCAGATACGACCCCCATATGCACAAATTGTTAGCAGATACGACCCCCATATGCACAAATTGTTAGCAGATACGACCCCCATAGGCACAAATTGTTAGCAGATACGACCCCCATATGCACAAATCGTTAGCAGATATGACCCCCATATGCACAAATCGTTAGCAGATATGACCCCCATATGCACAATCCTTCAGCAGATATGACCCCCATATGCACAAATCGTTAGCAGATATGACCCCCATATTCACAAATCGTTAGCAGATATAACCCCCCATATGCACAATCCTTCAGCAGATATGACCCCCATATGCACAAATCGTTAGCAGATATGACCCCCATATGCACAATCCTTCAGCAGATCTGACCCCAATATGCACAATCCTTCAGCAGATCTGAAAAGAAAAACCCATTTACTCACCTAGTCAGAAGACCTCCGGTCCCGACCTTGTGGCGCGCAACTCCCACGATCCTCTTCCTACGTCACGTCCTGCCTGCATTACACTGCAGGGCTACGGGAAAATGGCCGCCCGAAGCCCTGCACTGGTCCGGCGGCCTCTCTGATAGGCTGCTGGCCAGTGACCGCACATGCGCGCCGCAGCCACTGACACCAGAGCCGCGGCTGAGCCGGCTGACGCGCGCCGCAGCCACTGACACCGGAGCCGCGGCGAAGGTGAAAAAGCCGCATGCGGCTCCGGAGCCGCGGGTTGCTGACCCCTGGTCTAGACCTACGCTGAGGGGCAAGCCTCTGGTTCTCGGCCTGTCTCTGAGGTCACTGGAGCGCATGGTGCTCAGCTCCCATTTGATAAGTGGCGGACGCACTCTCAGTACGTGCTCCGCCGATGTAAACATTAACCAAGTGTGTACATTGCGTGTCAGCATCTCTGCTGACATGCTCTGTGTTGATCGGTTACTTTGGATTCCTTTACTTTCTGATTGGTTAGTCCTAGTATAAATGAAAGGTGAGCGCCCTCTGTCATGGCCCGTGATAGCCTATGCTGGGCTTGTTGCTGAGACTGCGCTCTCACCAAGTGCTTGTCTTGCTACCAACTTGTGTCTGTCTCTTGACTAAATCTCTTTCAGATTGCCTTATTGTTGCCAACCTCTGCCTGTACCTGACCACGCTTCTCTATTGGATTACCCGTTGCCGACTCAGCTTGTACCCGGATTCCCCTGTCTGCCGCCTGGACCGACCCCTGCTTGTTAAAGGACTTCCATAAACTCTGCCTGGACTGACTCTGGCCTGTTTGACCACGCATCTGTCTAGTGATTATACTTCAGCTGCAGCCTGCTATCTTGTAATCGTCTGGATTGCCTCAGCCTTTAGGCCTCAGGTGACTATTAAGTATACTGTGTTTGCCTTACTCATTGCTGTGTTTGGTGATTGCTGTCTGCCAGTTTGTATGCTACATCTGCCTGCAGGGTATTGTAGTTTGTATTAGGCAGGAGTTTCCGCAGGCGTTAGGGCTGGGCTATAGGTCAGTCATATGGGCATACAGCCTGACTTATAGCAGGTAACCAGACAAGCCTGACAGAGGAATGATACAATTGTTGATGTTATCCGCTTATTTTCACTTTGGGTTCACTTTGATTAACACTTACTGTATATTCCTGCGTATGACTACTTTTTAACCCTTGAAAATCTTCTGAAAAGTTGGGGGTCGTCTTATACGCCGGGTGTTATTGATGCCAGGTGATATGCCCTATCCTGTTACCGCCTCTCAGATCTCCCTGCTGAGGGAGCGCAATCTATTCTTCCATACCGCTCTGATAAACAGGTAGATAAGGAGAGCTGACCAGTCTACTTAAGGAGAGTTGACCAATGCAACAAGTCAATTGACTATATACTGTTATATACTGAGTAACACATACAGCACAGCACCAGTATCTGTTCACACACAGCACCAGTATACGATTTTTTTATTTTTATTTTAATTCGGTGTGCGTTGGAAGAGGGGTAGTCTTATACGGCGAGTATATCCCAAACTCTGTATTTTAACTGGAAAAGTTGGGGAGTTGTCTTATACACCCAGTCGTCTTATACGCCGGAATATACGGTAGCTACTGTATTTTTTTGACTATAGGACTCACTTTTTCTCTCCCCAAAAATGGGGGGGGGAGGTCACTGTGTTTTATAGTCCAAATGCAGGGATTTCCGGACTTGTGAACACCTGCCAATACGGACCTCTACCCGCCGCAATGTCAGGGACTCCCTGTACTGTTCCCATGCAGAGAAGGACATGGGGACAAACAGAAGACATAAAGGAGGACAGAGGCGGACACATGGGAGACACAGGAGGACACAAGGTGGACACAAAGACACAGGAGGTACAAGGGGGCATGAGGTACAAAGGGTGCATAATCTACAAGATGCCTCTTCATCATGGATGCACCAGGTTTAGTATATATATTTTTCCCCTGGTTTTTGTGCTCTAACCCTAGGTGTGTCTTATAGTTCGAAAAATATGGTACTTCCATTCCATACAAGCTTGAAAGAAAGAAGCACCTAAAAATAATCTAAACTTCAACTGAACTTTGCTAGTAAAACTTATATGCCAGCTAGCCCATTTGCAGCCTATTTTCAAAGCGTGCAACTTACAGCAAATCCTTGTACAGTTTCTCTTTATTCCGAGTGATGACTGCATTGTCTTTGCATTGCTTTTTTTCTGCTACCTGAATGTGTTTCTCTGCCAGCTCAATTGGGCAGAAATGCTTTTGTTTCCTTTCCTGCAGCTTCAGTTTCCTGGGCATGAAATGAAGTGATGCTATAGGCAGCAGGTGTCTCTACACATATCATTAGTCCATGCTATTTCAGGTCTCGGCTCCAATTGTGGTGCCTACAGAGTTGTTTTATGTGACTGTAACTCCTTCCACTCCATCATGGCCAACACAGTCTGTCTGACCACTGAAGGCACAGGGGGACCGTGGAAGAGGACAGAGGGAGACACTGAAGGGGTGGGGGAACAGGGGGGACACTGGAGGCACAGAGGAGCTACAGGGGACAGAGAAGGCACAGTGTTTTGCTTAATAGACAAATCCATGTTAAGAATTAACTTACAGTCCCTATCTCATTTGTTAACTGGGGACTATATATTCGGAAAGTATTGACAGTGCATCTGTTTTTCCACTTTTTTTTTTAACACTGTTTGTATTGGCATTTTTTCCAAATCCGCATAGATAAAAAGTTGAATATTAGTCACATTAGTAGATGCAGCATGTAAAAGAATGACACAACCAGAAAAGCAAGAGAAGTGGACCACAGGTATGACCCAATAAGAACCTAGGAGGAAAAATAACAATGTGCATATGATGTAATTGAGTGCCACAAAAAAGTCATTGATGTGTCAGAGAGTCTTGACCCTGCTGTTATCCACGAACAGAAAGAAAATATACAGTTAGGATCAAACACTATCAATGTCCATACTGAAATGGAGAAGGCAAAAAAACTAGCTATAAACACTTTAACAGAAAAGGAAAAGCTCAACAACAAAAATAAACAGAAAATAACCATAACTGAAGATCAGTCAAGAGAAGAAAAAAAGGGTCGGGTCGGATCCCATTTTAGAGTAAATAGATAAGTATAAAGGGATGATCAATAACTGGCCCCATAAGTGTAGCAATAGTAATGACGAAAAGGCATTGGGGTAGCTCTATACTCCATACAGAGCCTCCCAAGGACCCCACATTTTATCATATCTGGCCTCTGAATCTCCCATAGTTGCTGTGAGTTTTTCTATTAGTATTGTCCACTTTATTTTTATCAAAACCGCTAATAAGCTCGGAGAGGCCACCTTCTTCCAATAGGAAGCTATGGTAAGCCTGGCCGAAATTAATATATGGATAACCAGGATTATTTCAAATTTACGAAATTCAGGAGCCGTTTTGCAAATCAGTGTTAAGAAGCGTTGCAACTTTTTTGGTGCATTGCGTTGTAATTTTGCATTGCGACCTTAACGTTGCATCATAACGCAACATCCCACCGTGAATCTAGCCGGAGGCTACCATATTTATTTTCTTTTTTTGAACAATACCAGTTGCCTGGCTATCCTTCTGATCCTCTGCCTCAAACACTTTAAGCCATAGACACTCAACAAGCATGCATATCAGATGTTTCTGACTAAAGTCTGACTAAATTAACTGCATGCATGTTTCAGGTGTGTGATTCAGATATGACTGCAACCAAAGAGATCAACAGGATGCCAGGCAACTGGTATTGTTTAAAATGAAATAATTATGGCAGCCTCCATATCCCTCTCACTTCAAGTGTCCTTTTACTGGGTCCAGGAAAGAATATTTGTAGACTTGTTCTGTTCTCACTAATATTCATGGCAATTTTATAACTTGGTGGAATTTTTCTTTAAAAAAACATTAGAATAAACATAAATGTCTGAAATACAAGCCTAGTTGTAGCCTTAATAATAAGCCATCTCCTCTTTTATATACAGTATTTATTAATTAAACATTGGTGGCATTTTAACTAACATTTGAGATATTTTAGCTTACAGTATATTTTTACTTTTTAAAGTTATTTTTTGATTGCATTGCTCTCGATTGTACAGGAACGGTTTCCCAGGTGCTGACTCGAGTCAGCATTGATCACAACAGGAGAGCTCTTCCTCCTGGGCCAGATGGCCGGTCAGACACCTGCTACTGTTGCTTTTCTGAAGATGTAACACAGTTTTCAACAAGAATAAAAATTGAGATGGTCCCGGAACAGCTGGCCTGGTCGCTCTCAGCCCTCTTGTAGATTGCAGCCACCTGGACATGTGCTGACCTACGACTGCTGAAGAAAGAAAGACGGTGTAAAGTTTTAGGTTACACCAAAAGTATAAATAACTGGATTCCTCGCACCTGAAGGTCCCTCAACCAACGTCATCAGGAATAGTCAGTTATTTTACAAAGCCCGTCCAGCTACGCTTGGCATTATCCATTTCAGGCATTCCGCAGTCTCCTACGTCAGTACAGACAATGGAGCTTGTGGTATTTCTCTATAAGTGATGAGAAACGGGGGCTAATCATTTTAGCAGGAAGATAAAACTGCTTTGATATAGCAGTGGAATTATGCAAAGGATTTCAAACTTAATTTCCATCGGGATCATTATTGTTCCTTTGCTCAAAATGGGCACAGAATTTATAAATTAAAACGGCGGTTTTATTATAGTAATTTTTAAAAAGGACCATTATAGTGAAAAATTGTAAAATACAATCAAAGAAAATGTATATTTCTCCCAGAGTAAAAATGTCACACTACGGGGGGGACCAGGCAGCGTACCTAGGCCAATTCCCGAGAGATTTTGTGCCGAAGTTTGCCTGCGGTCTGTGGTTGCTACAGATCTCTCTCTGATCAGTTCCGATCAGAGAGAGATTTGTCTCTTGTTCGATCGGCCCGCAAAATCGCTAGATGCATGGATACCTTTAGAGGTTGGGGCCAGATAATCAGCTTTGTGACTAGCAGGAGCCCCATTCCCAGCTGCTCCCTAACTAACTCATGTCAGTTGTGTTGGAATAGGGGAGGAGCATGAACTGCAAGCAAATGCGTGGTCTGTCCAATAAAACTAGACTCCAAACCCGGACATACTGCGCCACACGTGCAGTATGTCTGTTCTGCTCCCCGTGGCTGGATGTTACTATGCGGCCACTGGGAAGCAGAATGGATATACTGCGCATGTGCGGCACAGTATTTCTGGGTTTGAAGTCGCACAGGAGAACGAGACTGACCAGAGAAGAGCGGCAGGGGATGGATGTGAACAGGAGGCACGGTGAGTATTTAAAGCGGAATGAAACCCAGCATTTCTTCTTTGCTCTAATAGATTATTTACAGCCTATTACATACAACCAGCATTTTTTTTTACTAGAACAGCATTCAAAGGGTTACACACAGGACTTAGAAGTTCCCCGCCAGCAAAGCTGGACGCATCCGAAGTGGAGATAATGTTATCTTGTATTTAATTGTATCAAGTGAGGAATGTACTGTAAATAAACACTTCTCTGACACTGCAGGCTCTGCTGAACAAAGTCAGACAATCAGAAAGCATTTCTGCTTATGTTAGAACATGAATAAAGCAGTTATAATGCAAAGTCAGCTCTCAGAGAAAAAAAAAGTGTACTTTGGGAACGTATCATTTCTAAATGATTAATAATACTTATGCACAAAAGCAAACACGATAACCGTATGGCATATAAAAAGGAAAATGTGTTTTTATTGAATACTATGTCAGGGTTTTATACCGCTTTAATTATTACCCTCTACCCACTATAACTTCAGATTTTACCAGAGCCTTTTCGGTATCCTTTAAAATGCGGAGTTTAATGCCAGCAAAACGTCAGAGCGGCGCTGTCCATCACCGACACGTGGACCGGAGCATACTGCGCAAGCGCAGTAGTTCTGCGTCTGCGCAGTAGGCTCCGATCCACGTGGCGGTGATTGACAGCGCCGCTCGGCCGTTCAGCTGCGGCGAACGGCTGACGGCAGAGCTGCGGCGAGAGACATGCTGGGAGCTTGGGGCTGGACGAAGCTCCGGGTAAGTAGCACTTATTTTCTTTAAAAACGGGTGATAACTCCTTTGAAGGCAGTAATCATTGGGGTGTGGGAAAGAGATGAATTTTACCAATGCTGTAGTAGAGGGCATATTGCGGCAATTAAGAAAAATATACAGTACTAACCTATTTTTCATTTGTCACATATGTCCTATTTATGTACATGAAGGAGGAATGCAGATGTAAAATGTTAAATACATATTTATAAGAAGTACATTTCTCCCAGAGTACAATGCACTATAAATTACTTTTCTCCTATGATGCTGTCGTTTTAAGTAGGTGCTAACAATCTGACAGGACTGCTCCATCACCTCATGGGGACTCTCAATATTTCCTTTTTGCTTTACAAAAGCACTCTATGAAAAATATTTATATAATCAGGTTTTAAAAATTAAAAAAATCTTTTTTCGTTCTCCATTTTCTTAGAAATAGGCTCATATATTTTATCATAGATTGACTTAAAACAAAACTATGTTTTAAAAAAATTAAAAAGTTAGTTACCTCAGTAGAGGAAAGACTCTGGTTCCTCCAGAGGTTTCTCCGATATTTCTTGAGCCCACCACTGGTTGCTGGGACCCTATTCTTCTTGGCCATGCTCCTGTCTGTGAACAAGTGCAGCCACATTGCACAGGTGCGTGTCTGCTCAGTAGCATGGAGCCGCTAATGCAGCTGTGCATTAGCTGCTCTGTGCTACTGTGCAGGTGCGGACCATCTTGTACCTGCACAAACCTACTTGACAAACCCTTGTTGAATAGGTTCAGAGAGGGTCCCAGCTCTGAAGCGACCAGCTTGAGCAGGTAATCCAGAGGCTTCCCTCTACTGAAGTTTCTAACTTCTACACTGAAGTCCACATTTTGAAGCCTAGGTCTGCACGCTTGATTTCTTAGTACTGCAAGTGACCATATGATACGTTTACATTTTTAAAGGGTTTCTGTGGCATATTGAAAAACAAACAAACTGACACTTGCCTAGGGCTTCTATCGGCCTCCTGTAGCTGTCATGTCCCGTGCCACCGGTCCAGGTCTAATTAATCAATTAACGCGGCTGCGCGTGTCTTTGGGACCTTACAGCGTAGGCGCGGTATGAGAATACCTCGTACTGCGAAGTAAGCACCCAGAGACGCGAGCGCATACTAGTCATCTTATTAGACGAATAATTGACTGCAGCCGGCGATGGGGAAAGCAGGATCGTAGGACGGCGCAGGACATGACAGCTACAGGGGGGGCGATAGAAGCCCCAGGTAAATATCTGTTTGATTTTTAACAAGTCACAGAACCCCTTTAAACATTTGGTCATGTGACCGGAAACAGATTCAGACTGCAAGGAGGGAATGGGGGGGAAGTGTGGACTGCACTCTGAAAATCTTGCATCCTCCAGCTTCGGAAGTCTGTCCTACAGGATGTGGTGCCTCCCAACTAGAAACTTTAAGGGCCGGTTCAGACAGGCTTTTGGTAGCGTTGCATTAAAACCAAAACGGAGAGAGAAACGTGTGGTATTGGATTGCGCGTTGCATTTGTGCCCCCTATGGGGGTCCGGAAGCATCAAATATACCTTGGACGCTACATGTAGTTTTCAGGACGAGATGAGATAACAGCCTTAAGCTCGCCATTTACTCAAATGATGGGAAAAGTCGGTGCCGTTGTTTAGAAAGTGAATGAGGAAAGGCCCTATTCACAGTTGCAAAATGCTAACGCTTTTGCTAGCGTTTTGCTCTGGCAATTTTTGCCGATTAACGTTAAAAAAATAATCAGCATTCACACTTGGCGATTTTTTTCCGTGATTGCGATTAGCGTTTCTATAGCACTAAATGCGATCGCCGGGAAATCACCTGAAAATGGTGCTGAATACAAATTCGCGTTTGGCGATTTGTGTTAATTGCCGTCGATTAACACAAATCGCCCAAGTGAGAACGGGCCCATAGGGTATTATGGCACTACCGCTTAAAAAGTGCCAGCGCTTGAGCGGTTTGCTGAAATTTCTGGCAAAACACTCAGATGTGAACGGGGTCATAAAAGTGTTTAGCTACTAGAGGAGCTTTTAGGAACACAAAACAATCTTTGCTTCTGAGTGACTACACAAGACTAGGGAAACATTTGTGCCTAAAGTTCGGTTTTAAACCCATTTTATACTGTTCTGCAATCATTCTGCACCGCGGCCTCCTGAATAGAGAAGTTAAAGCAGAGATTTATCACAACGGTCATAAAATAAATCATAGGTTTATATTCCTGAAGCACCGGCGTCTATATCGTTCCCAAATTGGATCCTGTCCTGCAGAAGAGGCCAGAATCTCTTGCTTCATTAACCTCTTTGTCCCCGCCGATTGTCTCCGCCAGCCGCATTCACTATGGATTCTGGGGTAGGTCTAGTTAATCTGTCATTGTGACTAAACTCCGAGCTTCCCACAGACAGTTTGTTCCGGAATTGAATATGGGGCTTCATGCAAAACGAATGAATGCCGCCACTGCTCTTTTCACCGTCTACAAAGGAGCGAAACTGCTGCGTGTAAATGTGGAAACCGCTGATATTTTGTTTCCATAAATATCTCGCCTTTGGAGTGTCGGATTTCATTGGTGCCGTTTCCTTGGAGTTTTCTGGCTCCTTATCGCTGTTTTTCAGAGAGCCGAATACAAATGAGGCTGTTCTGCAGTGCACCCAACATTCTGCGACTGGAGCACCAGTGCCCGGCTCCCATTCTTCTGAGCATGAGTGATTACTCCAAGGAATGTGCAATCACACCCACACAATGGCACACAAGAGTATAATTAGCAAAGGTGTATTAAGCATTTCACAGCCACTTCTGCCCACATCCTGATTTGAGGCTTCCATACAGCGCAGTCAACATTCTGCTGTAGTCAGTGCTGAGGCCTTTTCAGTCTGGCGTCTGAGTTCAGAGACAATAGCGCAGAAGTCATAGAATTCGAACAACCCCCCCAAAGAAAACCAAGTCAGCAGGTGTTCTATTTTTAGGCACTGGTGACTCGACTTAGCGAGCTCACTGAGTTGAGCGCAAGGGGCAGTATATTCCGTCAAATCCTGCCCAGCCATCAATCATTCCTGCTCAGCACACATCCAAACTGATAGACGGATGTATAAAAGGAGCAAAAGCCAGGATCTTTATGATACTTCTAATCATTTGAAGGGAGGCACGATTTGTAATTGCCACGATCATTAACCTCTTGCAAATGCATATACAGTAAAACCTTGGATTGAGTGTAACTTGGTTTAAGAGCATTTTGCTATACAAGAAAAAACTTTTGTGAAATTTTGACTTGACATACAAGCAAAAAAAGTATACATGCGTCACGTCATCACAACTGAGCCGATAGTTCTTCTCTCTTTGGCGCTGCAGGATTGTACACAATTATACTTAATCTGAGTGTAGAGACTGCAGGCCTCATTCACAGTGTGACGTGCGGAGCTGCATTATAAACTCTTATCAAGCAACTTACTGCACTGCTATGCTAATCCTAAGGGACGTTAACAGTGCAACGTTAGTGCTGCATTGTAACGTGTAGCGTTATGGTAACACACTGCTTGCAGTGCGTTACCTCTGAACACACATGGTACCATCAACAGGAAAGCATACTTTTCATTGCCTGTATGCTTCACTGTACCTACTGTATGCAACAGTAACGCAGCGTTACCACCTTTTTTTACGTTGTGTTGTAATGCTGCGTTGTGACCTTAACGTTGCATTACAACACAACGTCCCACTGTGAATGAGGCCGCAAAGTCACATTTCCATGAAATCCTCAAAAGTAACTGTCATTGGAGAAGTTCCTTGTTAAAGCCACACACACACAAAAAAGGTTGGGTCGAGCCAACAGATGGCAAGGATTCTGTTAGTTACAGTGAAATTTGTTAACCTTTTTATTGTATACTACTTTACTATAACTGTTTTTGGATTATGGAACAAATCAACTGGGTTTCCATTCATTCTTATGAGGAAATTCGCTTTGATATAAGAGTTCTTTGGATTTCAAGCATGTC
Organism: Hyperolius riggenbachi; assembly: GCF_040937935.1. NCBI lineage: Eukaryota > Metazoa > Chordata > Amphibia > Anura > Hyperoliidae > Hyperolius > Hyperolius riggenbachi. Next base: position 111,688,542 of record NC_090646.1, on the reverse strand, counting down.
TCCGGAACTATTTATGCTGGCAAACCACGGTTCCACTGTGTGTGTGTGTGTGTGTGTGTGTGTGTGTGTGTGTGTGTGTGTGTGTGTATATATGTATGTGTGTATATATTACCATTACCTCTTTATTAAATGTTAGAATACAGTAAATGCAAGCATATTAACCACTTGAGGACCCACCCTTTACCCCCCCTTAAGGACCAGCGCTGTGTTGAGTGATCTGTGCTGGGTGGGCTCTGCAGCCCCCAGCACAGATCATGTAGCAGGCAGAGAGATCAGATCACCCCCCTTTTTTCCCCACTAGGGGGATGATGTGCTGGGGGGGTCCGATCTCTCCTGCCTGCATGTGGCTGGCGGTGGGGGGGGCACCTCAAAGCCCCCCTCCGCGGCGAAATTCCCCCCTCCCTCTCCTACCTGCTACCCCTCCGGTGATCGGGGCTGCACAAGACGCTATCCGTCCTGTGCAGCCAGTGACAGGACGTCCCCTGTCACATGGCGGCGATCCCCGGCCGCTGATTGGCCGGGGATCGCCGATCTGCCTTACGGCGCTGCTGCGCAGCAGCGCCGTACAATGTAAACAAAGCGGATTATTTCCGCTTGTGTTTACATTTAGCCTGCGAGCCGCCATCGGTGGCCCGCAGGCTATTCACGGAGCCCCCCGCCGTGAATTGACAGGAAGCAGCCGCTCGCGCGAGCGGCTGCTTCCTGATTAATCAGCCTGCAACTGGCGACGCAATACTGCGTCGCTGGTCCTGCAGCTGCCACTTTGCCGACGCGCGGTATGAGTGCGCGGTCGGCAAGTGGTTAACATTGAGGGAGCCATGGAACTCAGTCCTAAAACCTTAATAAGATGTGCAGAAGTTATAAAATCACAGAAAAGCAGTTATTTATGCAACTATATGCAGCTTGAAAATGGACCAATCAATTTAAACCTGGGCTTAAATTGATTGGCCCATTTTCAAACTGCATATATTTGCATAAAACTTGCATACATGTGCATCAACTTGGAAAAAAAAATTGCATATCATTGATCATCCCTACTTGCAAGCACAGGACTGGGACTGGGAACAAGTTAAATCTGCTTCATCAAAATTTACACAATTTCTGCTGAATGCATTGAAGTCAATGTGGAAGGTGGAATCAATTCAATTTTGTACAGTTAAATGGTTTCAAAGCTTTAGATGTTCCCGGTGATGGCCCGGCGTTGCCCAGTATGTATTTGGCTGGTGTTGGCTCCACCCACTTTTTCTAACTCTTACACACAATTACTCAATGACCTAGTTTGTGAGCTTTACGGTCTTTGACATCGATAATTTGAATTGAAATGAAACAAATCTGATTGGCTGTGGCTCCACCCCCTTTTCTGAATTTGAAACCCCAGTCACCCAATGAACAACTGTACCAGGTTTGAGGCTTGTGCCATAAACAGTGCAAGAATGGCAGCAATTAAATATTCCCCTTGAAAATGAATGGGTGAATTTTGATTGGCTTTTTTAGGCTCCACCCACTTTTCTGAATATTAATCCCAGTGACTAACTGTGCACATTTTGAGAACCCTGCTATTAACAGTGTAAGAATGGCTGAAGTTTACATTTTCCCAGTGAAATTTGTGTTAATCTCCGCCCACTTTTTGGTTATGGCTGGGAATAAAAAGTATCCTATATGTTATTCCAGGTAATGTACTATGTGTGTGCCAAATTTCATTCCAATCCGTTCAGCCATTGTTGTGTGAATGAGTAACAAACATCCAAACTTTCACATTTATAATAGGGTGACCAGATGTCCTCTTTTGCCCGGACAGGTCCACTTTTTCCGTCCTGTCCGGGGCGTCCTGGCGGGTTTTAGAAATGTCCGGGTAGGAGCCGTTTTGGGATGCGAACGAGCCGGCTCTTTGGGAGCCGAGCGGCCGAGCCGGAAAAGCCGATGCTTATAGTGCCGGAAGAATGAGAAGGGACATATTCACATAAATGTGGCCCAACATGGGTCTGTGTAAACCTGTGGAGTTTAGTTATGAGGTGATAAGGTATCTGATTGGCCGGCTACTTCAGGGCTCAGTAGTAAGGGAAAATAGTGTAGGCATGTGGTTGATTGGTCGGCACAGGTACCTGTGCCTTTTTTGCCAGGTGTTGCTGGGGTGCAACATTGTTGCAGGAACGAATCAGGGGCGAGTTAGGTGTATATAAGAAGCCCCGGTCCGCTGTTATCTGCCTTCATTCCTGCGTGGCTGGGACAAGCTCGAGCTGTATTACGTGAGCTTGTAATACTGAGCTGTCCGCCACTATGGATGTGATTAGGCTGTTGGCTACCAGGGCCGAAGAACCGGGTGGTCTGGATGTGCTTACCCGGTGTCTGCAGCTGGCGGAGGAAGAGCGGAGGGTCGAGGTTGCAGCAGCCGGCGCCGGAGATGTTCCAGCAAAGAGGCCGCGGAAGACGCCTCGGGCGTACTCGCCTGAAGATTCCAGGTCCCGAGTTTCGCTGCCTTCGGCAGCGGGTGGATCGGCCGGGAGGAAGGGGAGCGGCAGCTGGAGCAAGCAGCGTGGAGGCTCCGGCAAGAAGTCATCAGCAGTGAAGTCCAGCCAGCCTGAAGCCCGCCCTGCGCTGATTCAAATGGCGACCAATCGCGTCGCGGAGGAGGCGGGACCATCCATACCCCCCTTGTCAGCGACCAGTCGGGTTGCTGAGGGGGCGGAGCTTGCGGGACCTTCAGGAGTGGCGACCATTCGGGTCGCTGAGGAGGCGGGGCCAGCAACGATGTCGTCCAGAGCGACCAGTCTGGTTCCAGTGGAGCCATCGTCTACTACTTCTGGAGCGACCAGTCGGGTTGCAGGGGAGGCGTGTCCTGCGCTTACTTCCCAGACAGCGCCCAGCAGAGCAGTGGAGGAGGCGTGGTTCCCAGCCGTCATCCTTCCGGCAGCCAATCGGGTCGTGTCGGATCCCCGTACTGAAGCCGGCCTTCTTCCCAGCGGCTCCGGCGGGGCCTCCAGCAGCGAGTCGTCCTCTTTCCCAGGGCTTCCTGTCGGGGAAGCAGGCAGCATCGGGCGTGGTGGTTTCCTGCCCTCCACAGAGGTCACAGCGGAACGCGGAGGGGAGCGGTCGGCTCCTCCACCTGTCAGCCATCCCAGCCTGTTCAGCGGTGGGAGTGGTCGCACGCACGCCGGGGTGGTTGGACCAGGGTCGCCTTGGCAACAGGCGACGCTGGTTTCAGCAGCCTCAGGCGGTGCAGCGCAGCTCCATGCTGCAGGCCCATCAGATGTCCCTGCCTCAATGAGGATTCCGGTGGTATGCAGCTCTTCACCCCAGCCCCTGCAATCTGCTAGTGACGGTATGTATCCCAGCACTACACCGGTATCTGCACTTATGTCGGCTTTATTGGCAGCATTGCAGGGTAATCCTTTGGTTACTAATGCCAGCAGAGTATGGGTTAATGGATCTAGTAATGTGGTGAGTGGAGGGTTGGCTAATACACATGACACACATTTGAATGTTTCTAGTCTTCCTTCTGCTAATGTTTCCATGCCTGCTACACATGTTCAAACTGCACCAGTTATTGTTTCTAGTCTTCCTTCTGCTAATGTTGCTATACCTGTTACAAATGTTCAGCCTTCACCAGTTATCCGACCAGGGGTTGCTGAAACAGCTTATAAGGAGAATTTGTCATGTAAATTGCCTCCTTTAGGTTTTCATCTTACCACCGCAGTGAAAGAGAAAATATGGGGAGGTGAGTATGTTGACATTTTGTCTCTGCTTCCACATACCAAAGATTTTCTTAAGGGTGAAGGTAAAAAGGATGAGAAATCAGAGGACGACAGGAGACGTCCAGTGTCCATGTCATTGCATAACTGGCTTCAAGCCTTTTTTATTTATGCAGGTGTAATGGGGGAAAAATTCCCACAAAAATGTCCAGAAATGTTCATTTACCTAGATTCCATAGTTGAAGCATACAAATCATATGGTGGTCTAGCATGGTTTACATATGACGAGGCATTTAGACAGAGAATTTCAGTGTACCCCGAAATGGGATGGGGTTCAAAAGACGTTGGCCTCTGGCTGAATATGATGCAACAAAACCAAAAAATGTCTAATTTAAAACAAACTGCACATTCTTCCACAGGTACAAATTACAAGAGGGGCATTTGCTATGCGTTTAATGATTCGCAATGCAAGTGGCCTGGTTCCTGTAAGTATAAACATGAGTGTGGTTTTTGCGCTGGCTCACACCCCATAGCCAAATGTTTCAAAAAAGCTGCTGCTGCTTCTCAATCAAATCCTAAGGAGCTTTTTCTCAGGAATGCCCACCCCGGTGATTCTGGCAAACATGCTACCGTGGCTCAGGCTGTATCCAGACAAGGAGACGGCGCAATTGTTAATTGATGGTTTTAGCCACGGTTTTCGTTTGCCAGTATTTTCGGGTGTGGGTTGTATCTTAGTGCCAAATTTAAAATCAGTAGCGTTACACAGGGATGTAGTGCGGGACAAGATTAAGAAAGAGTTAGATGAGGGTCGGATTGCTGGCCCATTTCTGTCACCTCCTTTTGTTAACTTTCGCTTGTCTCCCTTGGGCGTGGTGCCTAAAAAAGAACCGGGTTCTTTCAGGTTGATACACCACTTGTCGTATCCGTCCGGTAGGTCACTAAATGACGAAATTAATGGTAGTCTAACATCGGTTTCTTATACGTCCTTTGAAGATGCTTTGGCAATACTCCGGCCTTTAGGTAAGGGTGCGCTGTTAGCAAAATCAGACATAAAATCTGCGTTCCGATTGTTACCAATCCATTCAGATTCTTTTAATTCTCTGGGTTTTCATTTTGATGATCAATTTTACTATGATAAATGCCTGCCTATGGGTTGTGCCTTGTCATGTAGTTATTTCGAAAGTTTTTCCACTTTTTTAGATTGGGTTGTTAAAATAATATCTGGTAGGGACTGCCTGATTCACTATTTGGATGATTTTTTATTTATGGGCCCTGCACAGGCGGACTTTTGTCATCAATTATTAGTGACATTTATGGTAGTATGTGAGCACTTTGGCGTTCCCCTAGCATTAGAAAAAACAGTGCAGCCGTGCACTTGCATTGAATTCCTTGGGATTACAATAGATACTTGTTTAATGGAATTTCGTTTACCTAAAGAGAAAATCGAGAAGCTGCATGCATTAATTTGCACCTTTTTGAGACGTAAGAAAGTATTACTAAAGGAAATGCAGTCATTGTTAGGATGTCTAGCTTTTACCACCCGAGTGATGCCTATGGGCCGTGTTTTTTCTAAAAGGTTAGCTGCAGCAACAAAAGGTCTAAAGTCCCCTCATTCCCATATTAGGTTAACTGGAGAATTAAAAGAAGATCTTTTGGTTTGGGCCAATTTCTTGAACAATTATAATGGCCGTTTAATATGGCAGGGTGAATTTTTGACTAATTCTGAAATGAATTTTTTCACAGACGCATCTGGCAGTGTTGGCTGCGGGGCGTTTTTCTGCGGTCGCTGGTTTTGCGCGCAATGGCCTGCACAGTGGCGACAGAAGGAGGTGACAGGAAATATAGTTCTCTTAGAATTATTTCCAGTAGTGGCATCATTATTTATCTGGGGCAGGCATTTTGAAGGAAAACGGGTGCTAGTCCAATCTGATAATAAGGGTGTTGTATTCGCAATCAATTGTATGTCATCCAAATCGCCTCTTGTAGTAAGATTGCTGCGTTTATTAGTTTTGTACTCTCTTAAATTTAATATTTGGATGAAAGCTTCCCATGTTCCTGGTATATCAAATGATATTGCTGATTCTCTATCGCGCTTACAGATGCAGAGGTTCTGGGCATTAGCTCCGTCAGCAGAGCCAGTGGGAGAAGAAATTCCAGCATTCCTGTGGGAACTATTATGGACTTAGTTATTAATAGAATCCGTCAATCAGTCTCTGTGGCTACATGGCAGGCCTATTCAGGTGCATGGAGAGACTGGATTACTTTTACTAGGAGTTTAGGCGCGAATGAATGGTCAGTTTCGGAGGATATTGTCTTACACTATGTGGGGGTCTGTATACAGAAAGGTCTTTCGCATTCTCATATTGGTAAGTCCTTGGCGGGTATTTCTTTTTTCAGGAAATTAAATAATCTGCCACCATGCAATTCCTTTTTCTCGATAAAGCAAATATTAAAGGGTCATAGGCGGCTCACCCACACTCCAGATGGTAGGCAGCCGATTTCGATTAACGTATTGACGTCGTTATGGGAGTCCACTGCTAGCACTTGTTCATCTACTTTTGAGTCGTTTCTCTTTCGCTGCGCATTTAGTTTGTTGTTTTTTGCCGCTTTGCGCGTAGCTGAATTAATTTCTACTAGTAAGACCAAGGATGATGGTCTCCAATATGAGAATGTTATTATTTCAAATTCTGGCTTGGGTATTTGGATTAAGAAGTCAAAAATGGATCAGGTAGGCAGAGGTGAATTAGTTGAACTAAATGCATGGCCCGGTAACAGGTTATGTCCGCTTAAAAATGTTCAAGATTTCTTGCAAGTACGGGGTATCAGCAACGGTGTGCTGTTACGACATGAAAATGGTTCCCCTTTATCTACTTTTCAATTTAACGCGGTTCTGAAGCTGTGCGCTAGAACCGCTGGTTTTGGTGATATGAAATTGACATCGCATTCATTCCGCATTGGAGCAGCAACGGAAGCAGCGAAATTGGGCTTACACGAAAGTGTTATAAAACGTATCGGTAGATGGAGATCGAGTGCTTTTAAATTGTATATCCGCACTTAACTACTTTCTTGTTTTTTCAGGATTAAAGACTGAGGTGTGGATAATAGGCCATTCTTTTGTATTTTGGGCACACAATAGGGCCTACCGAAGATGCTACACTACTAATTTGAATATGGACTCTAATAAGTTTAATGTTTATTGGCATGGAGTTAGAGGTATGCGGTGGTCACAGTTGCGTGATGTGTTAATTGATTTGTTAAAAGTTCGGGCTGAACCAGATGTGTTAATTGTTCACTTGGGGGGAAACGATATAGGTAAACTTAAATCGCTGGAACTGTACTTCAATATTAGGGATGATTTAGCTGACTTTAAATCTTTCTCTCCTAAAACAGTAATTGTGTTCTCTGAGGTGGTTCTACGGCTGAAGTGGTTAAGGTCACCTGAGCTTCGGCCTTATGAAAAAGTCAGGAAGCGTTTGAATCACAAACTTCAGAAAACTTTACCAACAATTGGGGGCTTCTCCTTCAGGCATTGTGATTTGGAAGGGGGGCTACAAGGTCTGTATAGGCAGGATGGTGTTCATTTGAGTGATGTTGGTCTGGACATCTTTAACTGTGGTCTCCAGGGTTGTATTGAAAGGGCCGTGGGTGGTGTGACAGGCTAGTTGCCTGTCGTGTGGGGTCCTAACGGAGTTGTCATATTGATTTGGGTCCGAACCGTAGTGGTGGATCTAATAACCTGAGTTAAGTCTGTTTTTACTATGGTTAATAAGTTGAATAAAGTTATTGGTTTAATAAAGTTGGGACCTCAACAATTTTTAAACTTTACCAATAAAGATGGCCACGGCCTTTAAACCGCAACCTGGAGTGTATTTAGTTTATTTATTTATTTATGTCATAAATAACCTTTTTCCCAACAGTGTTGACTACAGTCCCATGAGAAGGGACATATTCACATAAATGTGGCCCAACATGGTTCTGTGTAAACCTGTGGAGTTTAGTTATGAGGTGATAAGGTATCTGATTGGCCGGCTACTTCAGGGCTCAGTAGTAAGGGAAAATAGTGTAGGCATGTGGTTGATTGGTCGGCACAGGTACCTGTGCCTTTTCTGCCAGGTGTTGCTGGGGTGCAACATTGTTGCAGGAACGAATCAGGGGCGAGTTAGGTGTATATAAGAAGCCCCGGTCCGCTGTTATCTGCCTTCATTCCTGCGTGGCTGGGAAAAGCTCCCCACCCACCCATCCCTTCTCTTCGTATGAGTCAATCGTCGTGGTCAAGCCTTTATTGGTAGAAGATACGAAAGAGTTCAAGTTTCATATGGGGTCCTAACGGAGTTGTCATATTGATTTGGGTCCGAACCGTAGTGGTGGATCTAATAACCTGAGTTAAGTCTGTTTTTACTATGGTTAATAAGTTGAATAAAGTTATTGGTTTAATAAAGTTGGGACCTCAACAATTTTTAAACTTTACCAATAAAGATGGTCACGGTCTTTAAACCGCAACCTGGAGTGTATTTAGTTTATTTATTTATTTATGTCATAAATAACCTTTTTCCCAACAGTGTTGACTACAGTCCCATTCCCATCACTAGACTGTCTGGGTAGTACGAGCTGCGAGCATGCAGAGCCGTTTTGGGAGCAAGCCGAGCCAGAAGAGCCGATGCTTAAAGAGCCGGAATTCCCATCATGGAATTCCGTCTCTTTAAGCATCGGCTCTTCTGGCTCGGCTCCCAAAGAGCCAGTTAGTTTGCCTCCCAAAACGGCTCTTCATTAGGCAATCAATCCCTGCTGCTCTGCTCCGCCCCCATCCACTGAGAGCAAATTGTGGAACAGAGGGGCGGTGGCGAGGGGCGGAGTTTAGGCCTAGGAGTTAGTGAAGTCACGCTGGGCTGATGTGGCCTGTGGGAGCAGTAATTGATTTATAAAGCTGCGACACAGACGCAGTGCAGAGAGTGAATTCGTCTGGAGGCCGTGCCGATCGTCCTCTTTTTTTTGGAAATCAAAATATGGTCACCCTATTATAATATTAGTAAGATTGGTGTGTTTCAGGGAAACTACTATTTTTCAGAGTTTCTATATGAAGGAGTTTCAGAAATGTGACAAGTGGTTGGTTTTCTAAGCTGGTGACCAATAATGATGCAATCTTACCAAATTTATGTTGTAAAAGGGTAAACTTAGGATACTTTGACTATAAAACACAAAACACTGCGTTAGTAAAAAATAATGAGGATGTCCACAATGGTGGTGTGCTCATTTACCACAATATTAAACAACAAAGTGAACATGCAAAAAGAGTCAAATTAGAGCAAGAGTCCCGAACAATCCAGTCTTAGCGGTGTGTGTGTGTCCCAAAATGTAAGTAGGAGCAGTTTGTGATGTGACACAGGTTTGTCTTATTGAGCGAATCACCACCACCGCTCTCTCAAGATATCTCTCACTCACTCACCCTTATGTAGTGTCCATCTATGAGATTGGGTCCACAGCGCCTCTGGGGTTGTTGAGGATGCCCCCCTGCCTGCCACGTACACTCCCACTCCTCTTCAAAGATTCAGGTCTTCATATGCAATTCACCTCAAAATATAAGCCAACAGCCACCATAGTGTAAAACCATAACCGGAATTTATTAACATTGAACACACAGTGTTTACGGGCTCAACCCCTACCGTGGGCCATCTGGCTGGCTTTCAGGTGTGCTGGCTTGTATTACATAGAAAGTGGTAAGATTGTACAGTGAAGAGTGTATCATTAGAGGGCACTGTAAAGGGATCTGCGCACTAAGTGCTAAACATTTTTGAAATGAACCTCCCCCTAAGGAAGGTATGCTAATTGTGCAGCCTTTCATGGTGGGGCAGGCATTTACTTAGGGGGCTGATCCATAGCCCAACATGTCCATATGGAGGCCTCCATCTTCTCTATTCCTTGCCGCAGAATTTGCAGATCCCCGCTGGTTATTTGTATGTCGCCGGCTGCACAATGCTTGCCAGAAGATGTCTTTCCCATTGATGAGGTTACGACTACATTTCACGTCCTCGGCATGCATTGCGTGGCCAGGAACATAGGAATAACCAGCCGGTATCTGAGACACTTTCTCATACATAATGGACACATGCAGATTTTGAAACCATTTTTATTTAGTTTTCCTGCTCTTTTCAGAACAAACCACTTTGGCCCCCCTATTCAGTTAACCTGAGTTTTCTCACAGGAGACACTTTTACACCTTCTCAATAAATTGCCTTTGAAGCTCTCAGCAACAAAGAAAATACTAAAAATTAAGTTTGATATTCATCTCTTTTCTACTTTTCCTACTTTTTAGTATTTTTTCATAGTTACATAGTTATTTTTTTTTTTTTGGTTAAAAAAAGACATACGTCCATCGAGTTCAACCAGTACAAAGTACAACTCCAGCCTGCTCCCTCACATATCCCTGTTGATCCAGAGGAAGGCGAAAAAACCCTTACAAGGCATGGTCCAATTAGCCCCAAAAGGGAAAAATTCCTTCCCGACTCCAGATGGCAATCAGATAAAATCCCTGGATCAACATCATTAGGCATTACCTAGTAATTGTAGCCATGGATGTCTTTTAACGCAAGGTAAGCATCTAAGCCCCCTTTAAATGCAGGTGTAGAGTTTGCCATAACGACTTCCTGTGGCAATGCATTCCACATCTTAATCACTCTTACTGTAAAGAACCCTTTCCTAAATAAATGGCTAAAATGTTTTTCCTCCATGCGCAGATCATGTCCTCTAGTCCTTTAAAAAGGCCTAGGGACAAAAAGCTCATCCGCCAAGCTATTATATTGCCCTCTGATGTATTTATACATGTTAATTAGATCTCCTCTAAGGCGTCTTTTCTCTAGACTAAATAAACCCAGTTTATCTAACCTTTCTTGGTAAGCGAGACCTTCCATCCTACGTATCAATTTTGTTGCTCGTCTCTACACCTGCTCTAAAACTGCAATATCTTTTTTGTAATGTGGTGCCCAGAACTGAATTCCATATTCCAGATGTGGCCTTACTAGAGAGTTAAACAGGGGCAATATTATGCTAGCATCTCGAGTTTTTATTTCCCTTTTAATGCATCCCAAAATGTTGTTAGCTTTAGCTGCAGCGGCTTGGCATTGAGTACGATTATTTAACTTGTTGTCGATGAGTACTCCTAAGTCCTTCTCCAAGTTTGATGTCCCCAACTGTATCCCATTTATTTTGTATGGTGCTAGACCATTGGTACGACCAAAATGCATGACTTTACATTTTTCAACATTGAATTTCATCAGCCATGTACTGTATGTGCCCATATAGCCATCCTATCCAGATCTTGTTGCAATATGACACTATCTTCCTGAGAGTTGATGATTTCAGTTGCTATAACGTTATTTTGAAGGTAAGGTCAAGAATTATCTCTTGAGAGAAAAGTTAATTGAATAGGGTCCATGTTGTTAAGCTGGCCACACAAATGGATCCCTCTCAGATTATCTGATAAGAGATGGATCTATCTGATCAAACCCTTTCACACACTGTACACATTTTCAAATCCCTTTTTTCAGCATGATATCTATTGAAAATCCGTGCACCCTGTCTGTTGGGTCCCCAGGTCTCCCAGCGCCCGCACCAGAACCCCCCTTCCCCCGCCCTAGGGGCAGCAGAGCTACTCACTTGTCCACCAACGCATTTCCTCTCCACCGCTGGGACTTCTCCCTTTCTTTTCACTTCCTAGGGAGCTGTGTGTACCAAGACTAAACACTAGAGGCCAAACACTAGGAGCATCATACCTTACGTAACCACTGGAGGCCTTTAGTATTTTGCCTCTAGTGTTTGCCACATGATCCACAGCTCGCGGGAGTAAAGAGAGAGGGAGAAACCCCGGTGGTGGAGAGACAACATGGGTGGAAGTGTCAGTGGACAGGTGAAAGTAAGCTTTCCTTCTGCGTCAGACGGACAGAAATCGAATGCCGCTTGCAATGTTCTCCCGACCAGCCACCGATCAAGCAAAATCTTACATTTGGTGTGATCGACCAAATCAATTAATTTTGGCTGACAATCAATCTATTAGGAATCATTTGCACATTGTTTTCTAGCAAGTTCATTCACATGATCGAATCAGTCAGATCTCGATAAAAAATATTGACCATTGTATGGCTACCTTAAAGAGGAACTGTAGTGAAAATAACATAATGAATAAAATTGCTTATTGTTTACAATATTAATTTATGGATTATTTGGTGTTTGCCCATTGTAAAATCTTTACTCTCCCTAATTTTCACTCTGAAAAATGTATGCCTGGTAGTGACATAATTTCTACCAGGGAACATTCGATACTGAGAGTTCTATACACAGAGGGCCAGATTTATCAAGAGTGTCTGAGACAAAATATTAGTAGGTTTTTAGAAATCCATGCAGATCTGTCTCATGGTGACCATACATGGTACAATTTTTTTCATACAATCCTACCATTTCTATGTAATATAAGGGAACTGCCTAAATTATCCTTTTAGTATATTCACTTAATTTACCCTTATATTACATAGAAATGGTAAGATTGGATGAAAAAATTGTACCATGTATGGCCACCATAAAACTCTCAGACAGTGCAGTGTGAGGGGAATTGCTGTTGCTGAGGTAACCAACACACCTGCTGTATTGATAGCAGCAGGCTCTGAGGAGGAATTCAGCAGCGGGGAGGAGCACATCACAAATCATGTCTAGCCTGCAGTTCTACACCTGGGGAACTGTTATCCAGCACTTCTTAATTTGCACCAGTTTAGGCCTGGTGCACACCAGAGGAGTTTTTCTGAGCGTTTTGAGTTTTAAATCTGCTGCTAATGTTATCCTATGTGTCTATGCACACTGGAGCAATGAGGTTTTGTAAAAAAAACCATAGCATTACATTGGGAAGAGCTTTTGAAACCTCTAGCGTCCTAATGTAATGCTATGGTTTTTTTTTTACAAAACCTCATTGCTCCAGTGTGCACAGACACATAGGATAACGGTACTTATCCGTTAGCCGGGCGCATCCGGCAGGTGGCGCTAATTACTATTCCCCCTCCAGGCCGACATGGATAGTAGGGAAAGATGTAACTCTGGTGGAGTTTTGTTGCCACCTGCCGGATGCGCCCGGCTAACAGATAAGTACCAGGATAACATTAGCAGCAGATTTAAAACTCAAAACGCTCAGAAAAACTCCTCTGGTGTGCACCAGGCCTTAGAGATGATTTTGCACTTTTCTTAACTGTAGTGCAGCTCTCTAAATGCATGTTAAATTGCCACTATTACCTAGGATTTAAGAAGGTTCTTATTATTATGCAGAACTGTTCTCCCTGCTGGTTATAACATCTTAAGAAGAAAAAACGGTACTTATCCGTTAGCCGGGCGCATCCGGCAGGTGGCGCTGTTGTAGCGAATTTCGATGCGCTGGGTTGTATCTAATTCCATTCATACTTCAACGTAGTACTGTGTGAATGGAAGCGCCGCAGGTGGCGCTAATTACATTGATACGTTGATAACAATACAGTGTTAATGGCAAGGAATACATTGTATTTGAAGTGGCTGGCACTTTTACATGGAATTCAAATGAAGGCGGCGGCAATGTAACAGATGAAGCCGCCGCCTTCCTCTGTTCTTCTTCTTCTCCCCCTTTGCCCTCCTCTCGCTTCTACAATGCTGGCAGCCTGCGGGGACATGCGTCTCCCTCCAGAGTTGTTCGTCGCGGCAGGGAATCCTGCTTGTTTCCTTGTGACGAACGACTGTGGGGGGGGGGACAGGCGTGCCCCCCCCCCCCCAGCTGGCAGGGTTGTATAGTTGAGAGAGGGCAAAGGGGGAGAGGAAGAACAGATGAAGGGCGGCGGCTTCATCTGTTACATTGCCGCCGCCTTTATTTGAATGCCATTAAGTGCCAGTGCCGGCCACTTCAAATACAATGTATTCCTTGCCATTAACACTGTATTGTTATCAACGTATCAATGTAATTAGCGCCACCTGCAGCGCTTCCATTCACACAGTGCTACATTCACTAAGTATGAATGGAATTAGATACAACCCAGCGCATTGAAATTCGATACAACAGCGCCACCTGCCGGATGCGCCCGGCTAACGGATAAGTACCGAAAAAAACTGTCTGTAATGCGTTGATAAATCTCCCCCAGAGAGAGAGATACTAGTTGCTTGGCAGCTGGAAACAGCTGTTATTTCCCACAATGCAGCGAGGGTCACAGGCAGGAAACTGTCATGACATCACACTCTGGGAGGGGTTTTACCACAATATCAGCCACACAGATATATTCAAGCAAAGGTAAAGGTTTCTCATGGGAAAGGGGATCATCAGCTACTGATTGGGATGAAGTTCAATCCTGGGTCAAAGTTCCTCTTTAAGTCTTCTAGCTGCCATGTGCTCCAAAACTTTACCAGCTTGTAATTATAAGAAGAAACCTTATCATAAGCAAAGCTTCTAAACTGGTGGTTAAACACCTTTTTATGACCTATGCAGAATTTCTCCCAAAACTAAATGGAACCCAAGTTCTATCCAAAAGTCAAGAGGAAACATGGAGGCTCCTAAAAGGTGAGCTGCAGTTTTCACATTTACAGCAGAGTCTTTGCACCTCCTTTTGGTTGTCCTGTTCTCCGGCCATACATTATTTATAGCCGCTTACCTCTGGCAGTGTATGAAGTGCCCGCTAGTTACTTTTATGCGCCGTGCAGCTCCTATTCCAGAATATTAAATTAACTTCTTTCTGTTTGGTGAGGACGCTCAGACGATTTTTCTCCGTCTGCAAATCTTTCACAGCGCAAAATCGGAAAATTGATGTAGCCGAGAATGTTATTTACACTGTAATAAAAAGGCAATCAGGGAAGTCAGAGCCACGGCTTCCAGAGAAGAAAGTTGCTAAATGATTGTTTGCAAAGCATTCATCAAAAACCAGTTGTTTTAAATGGTCTTGTAGCAAACAAGGTTGAGCGTGTTACAGATCTGTTTTTATGAGCGATGTCTCTTAGTACAATCCTGCTGAAATACAGTCCTCACATACCTCTTTGCTTTACTGTTTACTACCGGCACTTACATTGAACACTTTCATTATTAGACTGCTAATAACACTGAACTGGTGGGCTAAATGGGAGTCAAGCTTTGTTACCAGTGACAGATCACCTCTTTCTTTTTTTTCTTTTTTCTTATTTGGGACACATTTAAAGCATAACTAAAGTCGAATGAAGAACGTTGTTTTTTAACAAAGTCAGAAGAAACTGTAAAATGTGGTATTAGGTGATTGGGGTGTCATGATAAATCAGATGCTTTAAACTTGAAATGTACGTGTATTTGTAAAGTCAGCAATGGACATGAATAAAGGACTTTGGTGAAAATCTCATACTGAGCAGAATGCTCCCAGCATGCAACAGAAGAACAGTATGGCCCAAAAGACCACACCACAACTGATTCAATCAAAAATTCAGCCTTTATTGGTATAACATAATGCAAAAATGGGTAAAAACATTTAAAAACAGAAACACGTGTGGCAATTGCCCAATATTTACAATATGAGTTGCTCCATAATAAATAACTATAGCACAAATAGCAAATGATCAATACTAATAACTCCAGACCTGGGCCGCAGAAAATAGATAGGTAATAACAGACCAGTGTTACCAAAGGGTTCCACAGGAACTGACAGTGACCATAGTGTTGAAAGATGAACTAGAAACGGAGTCAACCATAGGAAGGTGAGGAAAACGGACAAAACCGGCATAGATCAATTACCAAAGTAAATGGAATACAATAGAAATGTGCACCGTAGTGTATCAATAAGGGCTGTATAGCCGCCAAAGTGCTAAGAGTGTGCGCGCTTACCAGTGGGAGAAGGAGCGTTTCGCTGCTAACCGCGGCTTCTTCCAGGCATGACTAGAAACGAATGCTCCCAGCCACGAGAGCACAAGCGCCACGGCCACATGCTCACGCAGGCACAGAAGATGCTGACCTGCAACGGAGAAGACCCCGGGACACCGGCTGGGAGCGGAGCTGCAGCGAGGGACAGATGCCCGAGGCTGGAGGAAGCCTCAGGGAAGTAGATTGATTTTTTTTTTTAAACCCAGGACTTGTCCTTTGAGTGAAAATAAACTGATGAGATAAACAATTGTATCTACCTTACTCCTAAAAATGACTCTTAGAGATCCTACAGATTTATTTACAGTGGCTTGCAAAAGTATTCGGCCCCCTTGAAGTTTTCCACATTTTGTCACATTACTGCCACAAACATGAATCAATGTTATTGGAATTTCACGTGACAGAGCAATACAAAGTGGTGTACACGTGAGAAGTGGAATGAAAATCATACATGATTCCAAACATTTTTTACAAATAAATAACTGCAAAGTGGGGAGTGCGTAATTATTCAGCCCCCCTGAGTGAATCCTTTGTAGAACCACCTTTTGCTGCAATTACAGCTGCCAGTCTTTTGGGGTATGTCTCTACCAGCTTTGCACATCTAGAGACTGAAATCCTTGCCCATTCTTCTTTGCAAAACAGCTCCAGCTCAGTCAGATTAGATGGACAGCGTTTGTGAACAGCAGTTTTCAGATCTTGCCACAGATTTTCGATTGGATTTAGATCTGGGCTTTGATGGGCCATTCTAACACATGGATATGTTTTGTTTTAAACCATTCCATTGTTGCCCTGGCTTTATTTTTAGGGTCGTTGTCCTGCTGGAAGGTGAACCTCCGCCCCAGTCTCAAGTCTTTTGCAGACTCCAAGAGCTTTTCTTCCAAGATTGCCCTGTATTTGGCTCCATCCATCTTCCCATCAACTCTGAACAGCTTCCCTGTCCCTACTGAAGAGAAGCACCCCCAGAGCATGATGCTGCCACCACCATATTTGACAGTGGGGATGGTGTGTTCAGAGTGATGTGCAGTGTTAGTTTTCTGCCACACATAGTGTTTTGCATTTTGGCCAAAAAGTTCAGTTTTGGTCTCATCTGACCAGAGCACCTTCTTCCACATGTTTGCTGTGTCTACCACATGGCTTGTGGCAAACTGCAAACAGGACTTCTTATGCTTCTTGCCACTCTTCCATGAAGGCCAATTTTGTGCAGTGCATGACTAATAGTTGTCCTATAGACAGATTCCCCCACCTGAGCTGCAGATCTCTGCAGTTCGTACAGAGTCACCATGGGCCTCTTGACTGCATTTCTGATCAGCGCTCTCCTTGATCGGCCTGTGAGTTTAGGTGGACGGCCTTGTCTTGGTAGGTTTACAGTTGTCCCATACTCCTTCCATTTCTGAATGATCGTTTGAACAGTGCTCCATGAGATGTTCAAGGCTTTGGAAATCTTTTTGTAGCCTAAGCCTGTTTTAAATTTCTCAATAACTGTATCCCTGACCTGTCTGGTGTGTTCTTTGGACTTCATGGTGTTGTTGCTCCCAATATTCTCATAGACAACCTCTGAGGCCGTCACAGAGCAGCGGTATTTGTACTGACACTAGATTACACACAGGTGCACTCTATTTAGCCATTAGCACTCATCAGGCAATATCTATGGGCAACTGACTGCACTCAGAACAATTACGCACACCCCACTTTGCAGTTATTGATTTGTAAAAAATGTTTGGAATCATGTATGATTTTCGTTCCACTTCTCACATGTACACCACTTTGTATTGGTCTTTCATGTGGAATTCCAATAAAATTGATTCATGTTTGTGGCAGTAATGTGACAAAATGTGGAAAACTTCAAGGGGGCCGAATACTTTTGCAAGCCACTGTATGTTTAAAAACTTATAAAAGTAGATGTATTGCTTTGTCTCAGCTCAATTACAGATGACTGCACCATGTGTCAGAGATCTAAAATAGATTAACTTTTTATCTATCTCGTTCTCTTTTTTTGGGCTGTAATTCCTTATCAGCGAGGGAAGATGTAGTCTGACTGACTAGGTCTCGACTGGAGAGAAATTCTTAGTTGCATATTTGTATGTTAACTTTAAGCAAGAAAAAGAAGAAAAGGAACACAGCATAGTTATTTGTATACTTGTCACTGTAATTACACATGTCTATCTCATCATGTCACATGTTAAAGTTCCCTTTGACTTGCTATGGGACCACTTGTAACAGGACAGACTCATTAGAGCAGGGATATCAAACCGGTCCTTCGAGGGTCGAGGTCCTCACACATTTTTGACACAGCTCAAATTAATTGATGGGTCTGAATCAGGTGGAACACATTCCTCTCTTTCTCAGTTCATCCTAAACACTGGCATGGATCTTGTCCTCCAGGCCTGGAGTTCGACACCTATGCATTAGAGAATCCAGATCTCCACTAGCCATTGCAGACATTTATCTACCCAGACTCCAATGTAAAGTCAAAGGGAGGGGAAATGGGCTGAAAGAGAAAGGGTAGAACATTCGACCACCCTCTCACCTCCAAGTCTATGCTCTGTCCCATGAAATGCTCCCATCTTTTTATGAACTACTATGTAATGACAAAGTTAAACGTTGTCACATTGCCTTGCAGGAAACAAATTATAAGTTGCTATCTCACTTTTATAGGTGTCCCTCTACATCACGGACATGCTCACAGGCAATGAGATCTCAGCTCCGTATTTGGTGGGATTTTCCTGAGATCAGACAGTTTGTAGGTAAGTATGTTTGGTAAAATCAATAGATTTGCATTACCAGGTTATCCAGGTCTCATGGAATTGCTGTATTGTCCCTAATAGCAAATTTGGTAGCTAAAGTTACAAATAAATCCTTAGACATTGTCTTAAAGGGTCCAGACTAGACTATGGGCACCCTGTATAACTTGCTCCCTCACCAATTGCACTGAGATCATGAATTAAGTTATATACGTAAGAGTGAAAAACATTGAATCTATTAAAAAAGGAGTCCTTCTTTAAAGTTAATTTTTTTGGTCAATCAAACATCGATTGTGGTAGGCCATTTTCAGCAAACTGAGCAGTCTGGAGTTCCAGACACATCTTCTCAATTTAAATTAAATTAAATTATTATTACGTTATTAGGGAGGAGCTAATGGGGGTATGGCCAGCAAAATAGCAAAGTCAGTATTCCTTCCCACACTCACAATGAGGAATGCAGGGCGGACTGAGGACAGCAGTAGCAAGTGAGCAAGGCTCTATAGCTTTGTTTTCCAGTGATCAAATTTAATATTGAGTAGCGTACCATGGCAATACGATACATGATCAATTGGAGATAGATATCAGTGCCCAACCTAAGTGTACTTTTTACGTATTTGCAACCCTGTCCTGCACAACACTGTTGCTCATTGTTCCTTTCATGGACATGTCTTCATGAATACTGACTTTTGCCAGTGTAAGAGAGGCCTATAGTGCTTTTGAGATTGGCCTGGGTTTCTTTGAGGAACCCTCATCATTGGTTGATTGCTAGGGCGATAGCTTTTAAGACATGATGCGACTAAGCGGAATGTGTCCTGCAGTGCAGGAGACAAAAAAACAAAATGGGCTCATACATCATTTATTGTGGGGCAGCCGTACACATGCGAATTCTCGGCAAACATAGCAAAATGACCATCTCACCCAAATATTATCCAGCGTGTGTTGGAGGCTTTAGTGTGATCTTTGTTGGTCAACCACTCCTGAAGAGGTTAACAAAGGTTCTGAATTGCCTCCACTTAGATGTGATATGTCTGATGGTGGACTGGTGGAGTCTGACCTCCTTAAAGGACCACTCCACTGAAAAAAATAAGCAGTTAAACTCAAACAAGTTTTGGTCTACTCAATCTCCTCATGGAGGATTCTTAGGGTTTTCTTTGTTTTCAAAAGCATTTCCTCAACGGCAGTTCTTAGTCTAACTGGCAACATAGTGTACAAGTGAGTAGGGAGGCTGGCTGGTATCTTACTATTTTGGCAGTTAAACTGCCGTTGAGGAAATACTGTTGAAAAAAAAAAAAAAGAAAACACTTAGAATCCCCCATGAGGACATGGACTAGTCCAAAATCTGTTGGTTTTGTCAGATTTTAACTGCTTAATTTTTTCGTTGGCGTAGTCCTTTAAAGAGTTTTAAGACCTTGTAAAGCCTGGTGAAGGCATCTGTTACTGCATATGGTAGATCCTTAAAAACCTAATTTGATTGAGCAGTGATGGGTGTTTGGATTGTGAAGACTCAGATTTTTGTTCTTTAGATAAAGCACAGCTGGCAACACTCACACCTGATAAACATCCCATTTAAGGCTAGATTAAAGTCAGCTGAGGCAGCCCATAATGATCTGCCAATAATCAGAGTCCAACTCCCGATGGCCACCCGATCAGCTAGCAGATCAATTTGGCCAAGTGACGTCCCTCCTTCCCGCTTATTAGCAGAACATGTCAATAGCCTGCAGGCTACCTATGCAGGCTCGGATTTACCATAAGGCACTGTAGGCACGTGCCTACAGGCGCCTGATGATGGAAAGGCGGCTCACTCTCCTCCCTGAGTGCCTCCCTCCCTGCCTCCATTCCTATACCGAGTCCCAGGGTTTGTGTAAATGATAGGTTACTCACCCGAACCTCAGCATTCCACTGATGAGATTTACCTTCAACTGGCGACACCTCAAGTTACCTAATACTTTGAGTCACCTCTGGCTACTGGGGTTACCTCTGGCTAACTAATACTAAGGTTCACCTGCAGCTACAATGGACAAGGGAAATAAGTGAGAAGTGACAGCTGCGCCAGCCAGCCCTCCTTGGTGCGGTTAGATGGGGGTTTGTAGATTCATGGAAGGCAAAGTCTAGGATGCCAGGACATTTGTGCCTATAGGCTCTAGTGATGTAAATCCGGGCCTGTACCTATGCATCTGTACAGTCTGGGCCCAGCCAAGTTGCCCGAACCCTGTCAAGCGACATCCATCTAGCATATGTACGGGCCTTTACTCTGTTTCCCCTCAAAGGAACTGATAACAATGGTGACCTACCTGGCCTGACCTACTTTTGCCTCATGAATGTGTAACTTTGGAATATTCACTGCAATGCATATATGACTAGGTATAATATTGTGGACTCATTTGTTTAAAGTGGACCTGAACTCTTGCACAGGACAGAACAAAAGCATAGAGAAATGTATTTAGAGAGTTTAGCCTGTTAATCCCCGCTTATTTGTGTCTAATAACAAGTTGTAATTTGATCTCTCCCCGTGTCACATGACTGCCATGGCAGAGATGGCAGATTACCCCGATGTGAAAGGACAGGATGTTAACAATATGTCTGCTTCCATGAAACCAGGAAGTAGAAACACTGCAGATTTATTTTAGGATTTGTATCAGCTGTAAATGAAATGTTTTTGGTTTATAGGTTATTATTCTGTTGCATATCTTAGAGCACAGAGGATGTTCTGAGTTCAGGTCCGCTTTGATTGTGACCATTATTCAGTTTTATGACTTGTGTGAAAAGCACACATTTGTGCAGTGATATAGAAAATCCCGTCACCCGCTAATCTCACAGTATCAGGTGAATATAGAAGAAAGGTTACAGATAAATATTATCTCGGGTATGCTTTAGTTTTGATTTATCTGAAGTCTCTGAGTAGCCCTTGGTTATGAGGTTGAGGTAGCATTTAAATATAGACAGCTTTTTGTCAGGGGTACAGTATGTATTGGTGGGCCTAATGCCATTAAAGTGAACCCAAGCTGAAAATAAACTGAAGAGATAAACAGTTGAATCTATCCTCATACTCCTACAAATTACTTTTTTTTTTAGATACTCTAAGGTTTTATTTTATGTTTAAACATTTACAAAGTAGATTGAATGTTTCATAGTCTTCTGCCTAAAGTATCCCAAAGCTAAAATATTTGAACTATTGACCTTTTTTTAATCTATCCCCTGCACTCAGAAGTTGTTCTCTGCATGTTAAAGTGTTATGGCTGTAATTCCTTATCAGTGAGGGCTACTATAATCCAACAAGGGTCTGACAAGAGAGAAACTGTCACTTGCATGCCTGAAGGTTAACTCTTTCAGGCAGAAAAAATGAACACAGCCTAGTTATTAATGTTTGGCACTGTACATACACATGCTTATCTCATCATGTCACATGTCATCTAGGTTAGAGTTTCCCAACCCTGTCCTCAAGGCCCACCAACAGTACAGCTGGCCATACACTACCTGATTCCCCGGCGATCGACAGCAGATTCGATCACTGGGATCGAATCTGCTGTCACATCGTTCACGCTACACGCTAAATTTCCCGTCCCGTCGATCGTGCGGGAAATTAGCGTCGATTGCCCGCGGGTAGGGAGCGCGTCGCTAGCGGCGTTCGAGTGCCCGACAACTGACGCAATACAGCTGCAATACATTACCTGCTCCGCCGGCGCGACTCCCCAGGTCTTCGCTGTCTTCTCCGCTCTGGTCTCCGGGTCTGACATGCTTCACTTCTTCCTGTCCCGGCAGGAAGTTTAAACAGTAGAGGGCACTCTACTGTTTAAACTTCCCCCAGACAGGAAGAAGTGAAGCATGTCAGACCCGGAGACCAGACCAGAGCGGAGAAGACAGCTCTCCCATATATGCCATAATGTCTATTAACAGTGATTGCTTTAGTTCAAAATGTGTAAATACACATGTTGAGATTTAGGGGTAAACTAAGTTTTGTGTTTAGTGTCTAGTTAATAGCTCAGTCTTCATCCTTTAATGCATATAATAGAAAATGTGCATGAATTGCATTAATTAGCAATACAGTACACAACGTTTTTTGTGCATTGCACACATGTATATTTTGCAATAAATATATTGAAAGTACCTCTCTGGCTGGGTTCCTTAGCACCATTTCCTGCTGAGTGTGCAGTGTCATTTTATTGGACAGACAGCTGACAAAACTCCACCCCCTTTTCTATCACCACACACATGTAGCTGTCAGGTAGGTGCTAAGAAGAGGCAATAGTCTTTCCCAGTGTGCACAGAGCTGACTCTGCCCACCTGCTCCCCATGCTGTTTAGAATTTAACTCATTGTGGTCAGAACTGCAGTTACAGCTCAACACATTCTTATCTCACTGTCTCAGCTATGTACATAAAATCAACCATGCCCAGTGTACTGGTGCTTTTTTTGTTGTTGTTATTTGTTTTTTTTTAGGGTTAAATAAAATGAGAAATGGTTTATTATTGTGATCAAAGCATGTTCACGTGACTGGGGGAAGGTGTGGGAAAGGTGATATGCTTTATTACATCCTGGCAGGGAGGAAAGGGACAGTCCATGGGACTGCTGCTGAGAAGAGATGAGACAATGAGATGTTAATAATTTTAATTGCATGCACATTTAATTCAAATTGTATGCAGTATGGAATCAGACCAATCACGTTGATTTTGATGGGCCAGTACATTTTGCATGTAAGATGGAACTATTAGTTTATCATTTACCATCTCTATTGCTGAGCTGAAGTGCTGGCCACAAAGAGTTGATTTATCTCAGCCCAGGAAGGAGGTGGGATCAGATCTGCTCTGTGCTGGGAAAGTAACTTCCTCTCTACTGGCAACAAGGAGCTACAGAACCCAGCCAGACAGGTATTTTCAGTATAAAAACGTACACATGTACAATGCTCAAACCTTGTGTGTTTACTAGTTCATGCAACTTTACTATCTCGTGCATTTAAAAAATGGGAGGCTAAACTAGGGCTGTAACACATGTTTCGTGACCCAGCATGTTCTCCTGCAAATACTGAAATAACACGTGTCACACAATCCAATTGTCAAGGTAGGATTTCCTCCAGCAGCCCCCCGGGGGTCACTCTATGTGACAGATCACCCCGGGGCAGCCATGCACTTGTTCTAAGCAGACATCTCCCTCCAGCCCTGGCAAGGTCATCCTGTGATCTGCCCTCCTCATGTTCAAGGAGGACAGAGCATGCTGAAACACAGTAGGAGCCTTTGCTACTCGGGGATTATTTTTAAACTCACCCGGATGGAGAGTGGAATAAATTATTCATTGGAGGGAAGAAGGGAGAGAAGGAGGCTGCTGCTGAAGTGCTGATGTCAGGAGACAAGTGCGGTGTAGTATGGTGCAGTCAGGATAAGGAATGCCTGCCAGCCAGCTCTCTCCCGAGCCTCTGTTCATCTCCCAGCCCTCACCACTGCACAGTGCACACACATACTCTCACACACGGGGGGCCAGATGAGGATGGCGTTGGCGAAGGGACCCCTGCTATTCTTGCTGTTGTTGGGATGTATGCACCACCATGCTGCTCAACTTAAGAAACCTGTCAAATGTCCTTCCTCCTGCAGCTGCACCAAGGAATCAGTCATCTGCGTGGGCTCTTCAGGGATCCCCAGGACCATCCCCAGCGACATCAGCTCCTTGTAAGTGGAACGCCGCTAGCACAAGTTGCTTAAATGAGGATGTTGTGAACTGAGCGCATACAGCAAGTCTCTATTCTCTCCACAGCCTCAGAGGAAACACTGTACTGTTTATTCTAATGGCTAACTATGATAGGACTAACTATAGGGTTAAACCGGGCCTGAACTCAGAACTGCCTCTCTGCTCTAAAAGATAAGTAGCAGCATAATAACCTTTATTGAAAAAAAAAATTTCTTTGTTATAGCTGATACAATTTTTGCAATAAATCTGCAGTGTCTACTTCCGGCTTTCATGGAAGCAGACATAGGGTTAACCAGGGCCGGGCAGAGGCGATAGAGGCTCCAGCCTAGGGCGCAGTGTAGGAGGGGGCGCACAACTCAACTCCGCTATCATTCCCCTATTGGGTTTGGAGCAGAGAGAAATAATAGGGGATACATGACAGTGTGGGCAAGCCAGATAACTAGAGAAAAATGTCTCGGTTTTCCTTATGTCCTGTGCCAAAGTTCAGGTCCACAATTAAAGCTGAAACTTTATCAACAGGGGCGTAGCAATAGGGGTTGCAGAGGTAGCGACCGCATCGGGGCCCTTGGGCCAGAGGGGCCCTGAAGGGCCCTCTCTCAACTACAGTATTAGCTCTCTATTGGTCCTGTGCTCATAAAAATCACTTCTAAAGATACTTTGAATAGTGGTAATCATTAACAAACTGTTTCCCATCCCATTCTAGCACCTCTGATACTGTAGTTGCCATTGGCAGGTTTTGGTGCGCTGTATTAATTGTTCTGTATAGAGTGCTTGGGGGGCCCCATTGTAAAACTTGCATCGGGGCCCACAGCTCCTTAGCTACGCCACTGTTTATCAACTTTGTTTATGTATCTTAAACCTGATTATTTGAATTGCTACTTTTTGAAGGTAGGATAATACCTTGCCAATGCGCGTAAGGCTCCTGATAAACATGCTTTGGGTGACACATTGGCACAGGGTGTATAAGAGTGGAGCTCCCTAGAGGTGTGACTTTGCAGGACTATGGCTGCTTTTGCTTTAAAGGGCAACTGAAGAGAGAGGTATATGGAGGCTGCCATGTTTATTTCCTTTTAAGCAATACCAGTTGCCTGGCAGCCCTGCTGATCCTCTGCCTCTAATACTATTAGCCATAGCCCCTGAACAAGCATGCAGCGGATCAGGTGTTTCAGACAAGTCAGATCTGACAAGACTAGCTGCATGCTTGTTTCTGTTATTCAGATACTACTGCAGAGAAATAGACCAGCAGGGCTGCCAGGCAACTGGTATTGATTAAAAGAAAATAAATATGGCAGCCTCCGTATACCTCTTAGTTCAGTTCCCCTTTAAATCTTGCTGCAGATGTTTGTTTATGCAGCTCTGTCATTGACACCTTTTTAAGTAATCCTCTTCAATTTTAACTGTTACTTAATTATTCATAGTGCAATTACATTAAGCTAACCATACTTCAAAGACTGGCCAAACCATTTGGCATGGCCTGAAGCAGTCCTGGGCACCACTCTGCTCCATCACTGACAGGGGCTGCAGTCTTGCATAGGGCATACCAAACTTCTGTATTTGTGGGTTGGAATAGCAGGCAGGCAATCAGGGCTGGGGTTCTGGTACCCGCCCTCTGTGACATCACACAGGATGGCCTTGGTACGGCAACTGGTGGTAGAGGCAGTTAAAGCAGACCTGAACTCAGAACTTCCTCTCTTCTTTAAAAGATAAGCAACAGCATAATAACCTTTAAAGAAAATCATTTTTTTTGTTGCAGCTGATACAAATTCTGCAATAAATGTGCAATGAGTCTACTTCCTGCTTTCATGGAAGCAGATATAGTGTAAACATTCTGTGATTAAGAATTATCTGCCGAGATTCCTGAGCTGACACAGCAGAGAGATCAAATTACAGTTGTGATTAGTCACAGAGGAGGGGGAATTAGACAAGCTGAACTCTCTAAATACATACAGGGGGCATTTCTCTGTGTTTTCCTTCTGTCCTGTGCAAGAGTTCAGGCCCACTTTAATATTCACTTTCTACTTCAGATAACGGAGTCAGTCCTTGCAGAACTTTTATTTCCCTATTATTCGGACCTGGAGTGCCAAGTAATAATACAGAACACTAAAGATCCAGTAAAACTCAATTTTAAAAGCACACTTGAAGTGAAAGGGACAGACATAGAGGTTGTCATATTCATTTCATTTTAAACGATGCACATTACCTTACTATCATATGCTGATCATCTTCCTAAAATACCTTTAGCTATAGACCCTGAACAAGAATGCAGATCAGATGTTTGACTGGATTTGCTGCATGCTAGTTTCAGGTGTGTGATACAGACACTACTGCAGCCAACGAGATCAGTAGGACTGCCAGGCAACTGGTATTGTTTAAAAGGAAGTAAGTATGGCAGCCCCCATATTCCTCGCAGTTACCGCAAGCCAGATAACTAGAGATGAAGTTAAGGTATTGGGGGGGGGGGGGGGGCACTGGGCCATCTCTTAGTCTAGTAGCAATCAGTGTGTGACGGCTGGGGTGGGAGGGATGGAGTAGCGCACTTTGGTGTCTCAGCCTCAGGTGCTGGTGGACCTTGTCCCGGCTCTGGGGTTAACATCTTGTGTTTACAAATTAGCTACTCTGCCAAGGCAGCTAGCTGACAAACCTGAGAGATCAAATTACATTAGGGATTAGTCACAGATGAGGGGGAATTAAACAGACTCTTCTCTCTAAATACATACGGTGTGCATTTCTCTATGTTTTCCTTCTGTCCTGTACAAGAGTTCAGGTCCACTTTAAGGCTAAAACTCTGTCAACTTTATTTGTGTATCTAAAACCTGATTATGGCTGTCCTCCGGTCCACCCCCGCTGCCCAGGACCCTCAATAACTTTGGGGCAACGACCCTCTCCTAGCACGGTTGTGGCTCCAGCTGCGCTCGTGTCAGAAGAGGAGAACGGCCCCAATCAGATTACCACCAAACCTATGTCAGTAATCTTTGGAGGGTCCAAAGGGCGGTGTTGGGAAGCCTCTATGGGATCCAGAGGCTTCCATCTTTTTAGTTAAGTATGTGATTTAATTTTGCATACCTCCCAACTTTTTGAGAAAGTGAAAGAGGGACACTTAAGTCACACCCCTAATCACGCCCCGGCACACCCCTAACCACACATAACATAAAGATTTCATAAGATACATATGCTGTTTTACAATTCAAACCACACTGGTCCTTTCTATCCTTCATATTAACATATGAAAATAAGTAACATATCAATTTAAAGAGAATCTGTATTGTTAAAAATCGCACAAAAGTAAACATACCAGTGCGTTAGGGGACATCTATTCCCCTCTGTCACAATTTCGCCGCTCCCCACCGCATAAAAAGTAGTCAAAAACAGTTTTAAAAAGTTTGTTTACAAACAAAATGGCCACCAAAACAGGAAGTAGGTTGATGTACAGTATGTCCACACATAGAAAATACATCCATACACAAGCAGGCAGTATACAGCCTTCCTTTTGAATCTCAAGGGATCATTTATGTGTTTACCTTCCTCCACCTGCAGCTATCATCCACTGAAGAGTGACAGGCTGATTGTTACTTCCTGCAGACAGCTCTGTGTCTGTAATTCCTCAGTATGTGACAGCCCAACCAGCTCAGAGGACAATTTATCCAGCTTGTAAAAGGCAGGCAGCTCTCTTCTCTCACTAACAAGAGAGCAGAGAGGTTGCCTAATCTAAATAACACACACGGGAGTGTGCATGGAGAGGGGCATGCATAACAGATCAACAACACTGAATAGTTGGCAGCCTTCCAGACACAGGGTGACAAATCCGACAGGAGAGAGATAAGTTGATTTATTACAGAGATGGTGATAGTAGAAAGTGCTGCAGTAAGCCAGAGCACATTAGAATAGGTTTAGGAACTTGTAGGATAGTAGAAAAAAGGATGACATTTTTGTTACAGAGTCTCTTTAAATTATGGAAATAAAGTTTAGAGTCAATTAAACACATTTTTCAGTAAATAAAAAAAATACATATATTTACACAGAACTGTATATCAGTCCTGAAAGAGGGACAAATGAGGAATAAAAAGAGACAGAGGGATTGGGTCCCCAAAGAGGGACTGTCCCTCCAAAAGAAGAACAGTTGGGAGCTACAGTATGGATTTTGTATCTGAGCTTTGTTTCAGGTACCCTTAAAGAAATTGCAAAATAGTCAATAGAAAGAAAAACATAAGTTTCATTACACATAACAAGGAATACACCAATATAATACCATGATATAACAGCACCTAGCATATATCTGGGAAGAAACCTAACGTATTTGAGATAATACAGCGTAAAGTGAGGAACTGTGGTTTCCCACAATGCATCACTACTGAATATGCAAATTATGCACTGATGAGGACCAACAGTCTGTAACAGGCTGTCTGCATGTTGACTTGATGTGGCTCTGTAAATTTAAAAACGTATAGAAAAAGCAGATCTTTTCCATACTGAAATCAAATAGGGGGTGCCTTTTAGCCTCTATAATAAAACCCCTTTGTCCCTGCGTCCCATGTCCTTGTGTGTGTCCCTGCGTGCTACTGTGCATGTGCCGCAGGGACAGCCGTTGGACGGGAGCAGGACAAGCAGGGGGCCGGGCACAAGTGCAGCGGGCACACGCACGCATGCGCAGCGGTGGCAGCGGTCACGGGAGGATGAGAGGGAGGGGGTGGGAGGCGGCGGGGTTTAAACACAGACTTAGAGCCCGTTTTTAAACGGACTTAGGTCTACTAGTAATCGACAGTGGGATGCGAAAGTTTGGGCAACCTTGTTAATCGTCGTGATTTTCCTGTATAAATCGTTGGTTGTTACGATAAAAAAAATGATATTTAAATATATCACATAGGAGACACACACAGTGATATTTGAGAAGTGAAATGAAGTTTATTGAATTTACAGAAAGTACGCAATAATTGTTTAAACAAAATTAGGCAGGTGCATAAATTTGGGCACTGTTGTCATTTTATTGATTCCAAGACCTTTAGAACTAATTATTGGAACTCAAATTGGCTTGGTAAGCTCAGTGACCCCTGACCTACATACACATGTGAATCCAATTATGAGAAAGAGTATTTAAGGGGATCAATTGCAAATTTCTCTCCTCTTTTAATTTTCTCTGAAGATTAACAAGATGGGGATCTCAAAACAACTCTCAAATGACCTGAAGACAAAGATTGTTCACCATCATGGTTTAGGGGAAGGATACAGAAAGCTACCTCAGAGATTTCAGCTGTCTGTTTCCACAGTTAGGAACATATTGAGGAAATGGAAGACCACAGGCTCAGTTCAAGTTAAGGCTCGAAGTGGCAGACCAAGAAAGTCAACCCACAGACCAGCAACAAAGACCTACAATATCTTGCTGCAGATGGAGTCACTGTGCATTGTTCAACCATTCGGCGCACTTTACACAAGGAGATGCTGTATGCGAGAGTGATGCAGATGAAGCCCACAGCACAGACAGAGCCACTTAAGTTATGCTAAAGCACATTTGGACAAGCCAGCTTCATTTTGAAATTAGGTGCTGTGGACTGATGAGTTCTTTGGGCATAAGAAGAAGCATTATGCATGTAGGAAAAAGAACACAGCATTCCAAGAAAAACACCTGCTACCTACAGTAAAATATGGTGGTGGTTCCATCATGCTGTGGGGCTGTGTGGCCAGTGCAGGGACTGGGAATCTTGTCAAAGTTGAGGGACGCATGGATTCTACTCAGTATCAGCAGATTCTGGAGACCAATGTCCAGGAATCAGTGACAAAGCTGAAGCTGTGCCGGGGCTGGATCTTTTAACAAGACAACGACCCTAAACACTGCTCAAAATCTACTAAGACATTCATGCAGAGGAACAAGTACAACGTTCTGGAATGGCCATCTTCGTCCCCAGACCTGAATATCATTGAAAATTTGTGGTGTGAGTTAAAGAGAGCTGTCCATGCTTGGAAGCCATCAAACCTGAATGAACTAGAGATGTTTTGTAAAGAGGAATGGTCCAAAAATCCCTTCAAGCAGAATCCAGACTCTCATTGGAACCTACGAGAAGGGTTTAGAGGCTGTAATTTCTGCAAAAGGAGGATCTACTAAATATTGATTTAATTTCTTTTTTGTGGTGCCCATATTTATGCACCTGCCTAATTTTGTTTAAACAATTATTGCACACTTTCTGTAAATCCAATAAACTTCATTTTATTTATCAAATACCACTGTGTGTGTCTCCTGTATGATATATTTAACTGACATTTTTTATCTTAAAGAGAAACTCCGACCAAGAATTGAACTTTATCCCAATCAGTAGCTGATACCCCCTTTTACATGAGAAATCTATTCCTTTTCACAAACAGACCATCAGGGGGCGCTGTATGGCTGATATTGTGGTGAAACCCCTCCCACAAAGAGTTCTGAGTACGTACTCTTGGCAGTTTCCTGTCTGTGAACCCTGTTGCATTGTGGGAAATAGCTGTTTACAGCTGTTTCCCACGGCCAAAACAGCAAGCAGCAGCTACATCACCTGCCAACAGTAAAAATGTCACCATGTAATAAATGTCAGAATATATAAATCAGGGATTTAAAATATTTTACAATGGGCAAACACTGACTAAATCATTTATACATAATTATTGTAAAGATGAAGCACTTTTTTATTACATTATTTTCACTGGAGTTCCTCTTTAACAACCAACGATTTATACAAGAAAATCACGACGATTAACAAGGTTGCCTAAACTTTTGCATCCCACTGTACTGTATATAAATGATATCAAATACCAATAGTGGGAAAAAATACCAGTATAAATGCGTCTTTAGGAAGGTACCTCCCACCCATTAACTGGACCAATCGTGGTTGGGTAGGGATATATTCCGAGTTCAATCTTCTAGATAGCAAATTAGGATTTTTTTCCCCTTTTAAACAATGCAGAATTGCCTGGCTGTGCTGCTGATCCACTGTTTCTAGTACTTTTCACCATGGAAGCTAAACAAACATGCAGATCAGGTGTGTTGACTGGAGTCTGACTGCATTAGCCACATGCTTGGTGGCTGGATAGTGTACTGGTTAAGGGCTCTGCCTTTGACATGGGGGACCAGGGTTCAAATCCTGGCTAGGTCAAGTACCTATTCAGTAAGGAGTTCAAGGCAAGACTCCCTAACACTGCAGGGTGGCCTCCTGAGCGCGTCCCAGTGGCTGCAGCTCTTGAGCGCTTTGAGCCCGAAAGGAGAAAAGCGCTATACAAATGTTTGGATTATTATTATTTGGATTATGCTTGTTTCAGGTGTGTGATTCAGACACTGCTGATGCCAAAGAGTTCAGCAGGAGTGCCATGCAACTGGTATTATTTAGAAGGAAACAGGGCTGTGGAGTTGGAACAATTTCTGGGTACCTGGAGTCTGAGTCAATGGTTTCATAAACTGAGAAGTCTGAGTTGGATGATTTTTGTACCAACTTTACAGCCCAGGTTCAAGGAAATAAATAGAACAACCCTCATATGCCTTTCACTGTAGGATCCCTTTAGGTAGAGAACCATAGATTTCCTGACATCACCACTACTGGCAGCGTCCAGTGATGTACAGCAGCCTTGCACTTTGCCAACCTCTTTTCTCAAAGCAACTATAACTTTGATCCCTTAACCAGGGAAGGCTGCCAGCAACTGCATCATCATTATTATATAACAATTACAGAATTTTGCCTAAAATAGTGGCACTTAAGCAACAAAAACCATATCATGCTATCCAGGTGGAGCTGAAAGCCAACCAAGTAGTGCACTGTAATGCAGGAAATAGGACCATCACTAGATGACTCCAGAGGTGTTTGATTCACATTGGTGGCACTTATTAAAGGGGCACTATGGCGGAAAAAAATTTAAAAGGTAAAAATATGTGCAAACATATACAGAGCATGTTTTTTTCCAAAGTAAAATGAACCATAAATTACTTTTCTCCTATGTTGCTGTCACTTACAGTAGGTAGTAGAAATTTGACAGGTTTTCGACTAGTCCATGTCTTCATGGGGGATTCTCAAGGATTTATTTTCAAAAGCACTTAATGAATGGCAGTTGCTCTGTCCAACTGCCAAAAAAACTGTGTAGAGAGCAAGGAGGCTGGCCAGCATCATTGTTTAAATCCTTTTTAGGGAATATCTTTATAAAGAATAAAAGCCTTGCTGAGAATCCCCTATGAAGAGATGGACTAGCCCAACACCTGTTGCTTCTGTCAGATTTCTACTACCTACTGCAAGTGACAGCAACATAGGTGAAAAGTGATTTATGGCTCATTTTATTCTTAAAAAAAAACAACGTACTTCTTATTTGTCTATGTTTGCACATATTTTACATTTTACAATTTTTTGCCATAGTGCCCCTTTAAGAGCTTATATGACCCACTTCAGATTCGACCCCTAGATCAAACTGCATATCAGAATCCTACAGCCAATCACTGTTAAAGGACAACTGAAGTGAGAAATATATGGAGGCTGGCATATATATTTTTTTTTATACAATACCAAGCATGAAGCTAATTTATTAGATCTGACAATGTCAGAAACACCTGATCTGCTGCATGCTTGTTCAGGGACCATGGCAATAGGTATTAGAGGATAGTAGAGGATTAGCAGGATAGCCAGGCAACTGGTATTGCTTGTAGGGACCCCGAGCAGTAACTAAAATAAAAACTTTCACTTACCTGGGGCTTCCTCCAGCCCATGGTAGGCTGCGAGGTCCCCCGCCATCCTCCTGACTCTTCTGCGGGTCCCACTGGCGGCTCCGTTGCCTAGTGTTGAATCCTTTGCGTCATTGCGCCGGCCGCTCAGCGTCATCACGGCGGCCGGCGTGACAATACTGCGCATGCGCGGTTCAGAGACAGAAAACCGCGCATGTGCAGTACTGTCACGCCGGCTGGCGTAATGATGCGAAGGATTCAAAACGAGGAAGTACCCAGCCCGGGTGTCGCCGGCAACGGAGCTGCCAGCGGGACTCGCCGAAGAGTCAGGAAGACGGCGGGAGACCTCCCAGCCTACGGTGGGCTGGAGAAAGCCCCAGGTAAGTGAAAGTTTTGATTTTAGTTACTGCTTGGGGTCCCTTTAAAAGGAAATAATTATGGTAGCCTCCATATACCTCTTGCTTCAGTTGCCCTTTAAAAGGTACCTTATCCCCCAAGTTCATTTGCAGTGAAGTACATCCCAACGCTGCCTCATCCCCCTGCCACTTTGAACTCCTGGCGATCAAGGAGTTCAGATCTGATCAGACTGATGGGATGGAGCCAAAACATGGATCGATCCCTTCAATGTGATCAGATTGGTTAGTGGGTTTTTGCCCATTAAAGGGCACGACCGAACGTTTCTGATCAATTACCGTGGTGATTGGAAATGATCAGTAGGCTGTGGGACTGTACCGTTAATGGCGACCTCAATACAGACTACCAAATCCAGCTTTACAAGGGCTGGCAGAAATTGCTGTGAGGTGTAAGCAGAGAAAAGGAATGGTTTATAAAGGAGTACTGTAGTTATGTATTGGGCGAATATACAATGGACAAAAAATCCCTGTAGGTGCACCACAGACACCTCCTACTAAACTAATCAATTAATCAGAGATATAGTGAAAACATAGGACAGTGCTGCTCAAATCCGGATCCGGGAGATACCCGGATAGTTGCTATCCGGATATCTCCCAGTAAACCTGTGCGGGGGGGGGGCGTAAATCTTACCTGTCTGACGTCTTCTTAGTCTGTCCTTCGGTGCCTCCCACGATGCGCTCCACGCGCGTAACGTGATTACAAACACTTCCTCCTTCAACCCGGAAGGAGGAAGTGTTTGTAATCACGTGACCGCCGCTTGGACCGCATCGTGGGAGGCGCCGAGGGATGGCCTGAAGATGTCAGAAAAATAAGATTGACCCCCCAACCCCCGCCCACCCTGCGCAGGTAACTGGGAGATATCCGGATAGAACTATCCGGATGTCTCCCGGATCCGGATGTCTCCCGGATCCGGATTTGAGCAGCACTGACATAGGAAACCAAAAAAATAGCAAAAAATACTTTTTTCTTTTAATATTCAGAAAAAGGGCAGAATTTTGTATACAAAGACTTCAATCACGTAGAAAAGTGCATATAATTTGTAGAAAAAGGCAACAACATCGATTTTTTTCGGGTCTGTGACCCTTCTTCAGGCCTTTAAACATACAGTGAACATCTATAAAGTATAAAAATACAATATAGTTAAAAATTGTAGAAAAACTACAACTATAATACAATCAAAATGTGATAAAAAGGCATTAAACCTTAAGAGAAAAAGACACCCAAGAAGTGTATAAGTTATATAGAGTAGCACCCCAAACCACCCAGCGTGCCATGGAAGATATTGGGAGAAGAAAACAAATCGTGAAAAAGAAATTAGAAACGGGCAAAAAAAAAATGTACCTGCACAATTTAACACAATGGTATCTCATCTGGACAATCACTAAGCCAGGACAGACCACCTACAAAAATCAATGCAGGAACCAGATCAAAGATCAATTACAAAAGATAGCTAATAAGTCACAGTTCAATTTTGAGAAATAGCTAATGTAAAAAATGTAACCATAAAAATCAAAAAGTATAAAGCGACCAAAGGCAGTGCTCTAAAGGGTACCAGAGATTCAATATGACTACCATAAACAAACAAAAACAATTAATATGTTACCACATAGAACATCAGGAAAGAAGCAGCACAGGAGCAGGTCATCCAAACCGGGTGGTGACTACTCAGCAAATGAGCTCAGTTTAAATACCCTGCAGGAAGGCGTACTGGGCATGCTAAAAGCAATCCACACCTGTTCGCAGTCTTAATTCTTTGATGAACCAATGACAAATAGTAAAACCAGGTAAAGGAAATGATGTACAATGGATGCGACAACCATAAGCATACTTTTTGCCACAAAACCATCCTGGAGTGCATAGGCGTCACTTCCTCCGCATCCAATGCGGAAGAATAGCCACTCAACAGAACCAAACTAGAACGCATAGATATATGCGTCACTTCCTCCACGGCAAAGGCAGAGAAACAGCCGTGAACGACCACTAAGACGCGTCACTCCCTCTGCGCGTGACACGCAAACAACCAACAGAACAAGACTGGAACGCATAAACATACGTGTCACTTCCTATGCGTGTAATACGGAAAAACAGCTGCAAACAACCAATGATAACGGTATACATATGCGTACATCTAGCTATAGATAAAGGCAGTATCGTATTTCCACAATCCACACGGCAAAATGGACGCATCTAGAGATAAAGAGCTGGAAATTAGAAAGCTAGGAAATAGAATAAAGAGCCATATTAGTTGCCCAGACCCAATTACCTGTACCCAAAAAAGAGTGTTAAGAGGTAGAAAATGTTCCACACCAGTAAGATCATAGGAGACAAAAAGAGAATGGAGAAAAGGAGAAACAATGATTAAAGCACTGATTATACAGTAAATAACACAAAATAAATATTAACACAAAATAAATATTTATTTAAGGACAATATTCGAGGTTCATTCCATGGGGGGGTCAGTGTGTTCAGGTACCTTATCCAAAACGCTTCTCTCTTCAGAAGGTAAGCCTGTCAATCACCTCCTCGTCTAGACCTTTCCAAAACTAAAAATCTAAGCTGGCCAGCGGAGTGTTTTGCGGAGTGTTTTGCTTCCCAGAAATGTTGAGCTACTGGGGACACTAAAGTAGGGTGGGCTCCATTGTGTTCAAAGGCAACCTTAATATTTTAACGATGTTTACCGATGCATTCCTTGACCGGACGAGTAGTTTCTCCTACATCAAATTTACCACAAGGGCACTTTAAACCGTAAACCACGAAACTCGAATCACACGTCACATGATGGTGTAACTTGATAGGTGTACCTCTCATAGGGTGGTTAAATTCCTTGCCTTTAATCACATATTGGCAATTAACACAATGAAGACACGGAAAGGTGCCTACTCGCAGTGGAGCCAACCAACTCTGTGATCTAGTCAAAGAAGGACCAACATCAGCCTTCACCACCATATCACGAATTGATCTGGTTCTTCTGGCCATCATTGGTGGTTGACTGAAGGCTGGGATCTCCTTCCTAAGTGCCGACAGAACATACCAATGTTTCTTTATCAAGGAGGCAATTTGGTTAGACAGTGTATTAAATGATGTTGCAAGAACCATCCTATCACTACCCTCTGTAGAGCGACAACTCACTCTTGGAGACAGAAGAGAACTCCTGCTCATCCCTGATACCTCTTTCCTCAAACGGCGCACCAGATTGGGGGAATATCCCCTATCTAAAAAATTTTTTGACATTGTTTCCAACCTGCAATATGAGGTATTGGGGTCACTAACAATTTGTTTGACCCTCATGAGTTGGGACTTCGGAAGAGATTCACAAAGTCGCTTAGGATGGAAACTATGGAAATCCAGCAATGTGTTGCGGTCCGTGAGTTTACTATATTAATCACAACTAGGGAGCCATCCCACCATGGAAACTTTTACATCTAAAAATGGTATAGAAGTGACACTTACATTGGCCGTAAATTTGAGGGAGGAGAAAGCTTGTTGTAACTAAGAGAAAAAAGAATCAAACAAGTCACGTGTACCTGTCCAAATAATAAAAATATCATCGATGTAACGTCGCCAAATAAATACATAAAGACAAAAAAGTTCATGGGTATAAATCCAACTTTTTTCAAAACTCTCAACAAACACATTGGCGCAAACTGGAGCCACATTACTCCCCATGGCTGAACCTCAAAGTTGTAAGTAGAAATCATCCTGAAACAAGAAAAAATTCCTTTTGAGAACCATATCCAATAGTGTCAAAACAAAAGTAATTTGTAAATTATTGACCTCCTGATCTTCTAATAGAACATTCTTAATGGCTCACAAACCATCTTGGTGGGGGATACATATATATAAAGACTCAATGTCTAGAGTTATGAATAGACAATTTACATGAGGAAGTACAATATACAAAATATAGTAATAATAAAGTCAGAGGTGTCACGGAGATAGGAAAATTGATTGATCATATATTTCCTTAGCAGTTGATCCAGGAAAATTGCCACTCTGCTAAACACTGAGTCTTTGCCTGCCACAATCGGCCTCCCTGGGGGATGGAGGGGATTTTTATGTAATTTAGGCAAACTATAGATAACTGGAGTCACTGGTTGATCGTTCTATAAATAATCAAATAACTTCTGATCTATAACACCACCGGACCTGGTCTCTTCAAGTACAAGTTTAAGATCATGCAGATAGCCATAAGTAGGATCACAATCAAGTTTACAATACACGTTAACATCATCAAGTTGTCGTTTGATTTCATTTATATCCACTTCGCATCCAGACCTTGTTTTCCCCTTATTGACCAGAGCAGTTTTGATGTTTTAGCTATGTCCCTATTCAATCAGCAATAACTTTATCCCTACTCACGACACGTAAATGATCTACATATCG
This sequence comes from Hyperolius riggenbachi, assembly GCF_040937935.1. Classification (NCBI taxonomy): domain Eukaryota; kingdom Metazoa; phylum Chordata; class Amphibia; order Anura; family Hyperoliidae; genus Hyperolius; species Hyperolius riggenbachi. Next base: position 111,651,118 of record NC_090646.1, on the reverse strand, counting down.
TTTTTTTCAGGATAAACTAGACTTTAATTGGGGGATATTTTGTCCCGGGAATTTTTTTTTTCTGCACATTTTAGCGGGAAAAAAGAGGGAAAAACGTTAAAATTGCATTATTTCTCAGGTTTTCTTCAATTCTAGTAAAAAATAAAAAGTGCTACAGTAGGTAAAAGACATGTCATCAGTATTAAGTCCCCCAAGGATAGATAGCCAGATGTGTGCCCATTATCAGACACCCCAGTATAGCCAGATGTGCCCTCCAATATCAGCCTCCATTATAGCCAGATATGTCCCCGCATTTGCTACCCCCCACATATATATACAGCTGCGTACCCCAATAAAGCAACCCTCATTATGGCCAAATGTGTCCCCAGGATCAGTGTATCCCATTATAGCCAGATGTGCCCCCAGGATTAGCGCCCCCGCCCCATTATTGCCATATGTGCCCCCAGCATTCAGTTATGTCCCTCAGGACCAGCAGATGTGCCCCCCCCATTATGAAATCCCCCACCCCATTACCCTGATGGGCCCCGATAATAATTTAACCCCCCTTCAGATTTTGAACCCCCACCCTCTATTATGGGCAGCAAGATATGCCCCCCCTTACCACTATGCTCCCCGCGCCCCCCCCGTGGCCAGATCGTAAAAAAATGCCCCTGCAAGATGAATATCTCACCTTACCTGGTTCCTGAGATCATCCTGCAGCTCCAGCTTCCATTCACCGTGATGCACTCAGCCCTCTGATGCCGAACATCCGGGTCCCGGCTTGATGACGTCATCAAGCCGGGACCCGGATATTCAGCGTCACAGGGCTGAGTGGAGAGCGGTGAATGGAGGCTGGAGCTGCAGGATGATCGCAGGAACCAGGTAAGGTGAGATATTCATCTTGCAGGGGCATTTTTTTACGATCTGGCCACGGGGGGGGGGGGGGGGGGGGGGAAGATGAATGATCACGCTGTTTGCTACAGCGATGATCGTTCATCTGCGGGGGGGGTCACTAATTGGCTACAAGGGAACATGTTCCCTTTTGCCAATAAGTAAGGCAGCTGACGGTGCCGGGGGGTGCGCTCTAAAGCGCACCTGTTCCTGCACAGCAGGGCTGCAAGCAGGTCAGTATATCTACGTGGCTGTGGCTTGGAGGGTGCCACAGCTGACGTAGATATACTGTAGTGGTGGGGAAAGTGGATATAATCAATCTTAACAACAATAGCTCCCCCTTTATCTGCACTCTTAATAACAATTGATGTATTCTCCTTGAGATTAATTAAAGCCTGTTTCTCTTCCTTTGTAATATTCTGATGAACAAATGGTAACAAACCCCGTTTGAACGAACATTCTAAAGATTCAAGATCACGTTTAACCAACTTAATGAAGGATACAATATGAACATCAGCTGGAGGTTTATTAGACGAGGGCACTTCCAATTAGGATCAGTACATGAAAATAATACACAATGCCTAACCTTTAAAGCAGGGGTCCCCAACCTTTTCCAGCCCAGGGACCACTTTCTGGCCAAATTTTTCTCCGGGGACCGGGGGGGGTTTGGTGCGGCGATGTGTGCGCGCGCGACCTAGTGGACAGTGTCGTGCGCAGCGGGTTACGGGGGTAGAGGGAGGGCTGGGGTGCGGCGGCATAGCTAGCATAGTTGCCCCAGTATAGGGAGTTTAGTTGCTCCAGTATGGCTAGTATAGTGCCCAGTATAGCTAGTATGGTGCCCAGTATATAGCTAGTATAGTGCCCAGTATATAGCTAGTATAGTGCCCAGTATATAGCTAGCATAGTGCCCAGTATATAGCTAGCATAGTGCCCAGTATAGTGCCCTAGTACGGGTAGGTAGTGAACGGCCACCGCTCCTGTTACCTTATGATTGGACGGCCGCTTCTTCTCTTATAATCCCCCAGGCGCCGCTCTCCTGTCTGCAGTATGGCTAGTATAGTTACCCCAGTATAGCTAGTATAGTGCCCAGTATATAGCTAGCTAGTATAGTGCCCAGTATATAGCTAGTATAGTGCCCAGTATATAGCTAGCATAGTGCCCAGTATATAGCTAGCACAGTGCTCAGTATATAGCTAGCACAGTGCTCAGTATATAGCTAGCATAGTGCCCAGTATATAGCTAGCATAGTGCCCTAGTATGGGTAGGTTTGCCCGCATTGCGTTTCTTTTCTGGTGAAATGTTTGCCCGCATTGCGTTTCTTTTCCAGGTGAAATGTTTGCCCGCATTGCGTTTCTTTTCTGGTGAAATGTTTGCCCGCATTGCGTTTCTTTTCTGGTGAAATGTTTGCCCGCATTGCGTTTCTTTTCTGGTGAAATGTTTGCCCGCATTGCGTTAATTTTCTGGTGAAATGTTTGCCCGCATTGCGTTTATGTTGTACTGACATGTTGCCCATATTGCATTTATTTTGTACTGACATGTTTGCCCGCATTGCGTTTATTTTGTACTGACATATTTGCCCGCATTGCGTTTATTTTGTACTGACATGTTTGCCCGCATTGCGTTTATTTTGTACTGATATGTTTGCCCGCATTGCGTTTATTTTGTACTGACATGTTTGCCCGCATTGCATTTATTTTGTGCTGACATGTTGCCCATTGCGTTTATTTTCTGGTGTCCGAGGTAACTGTTACTGCATTTATTATTTAATGGTCATAGATGGCTATGTTTGCTGCTTTGTGGTTACGGTATACTATTAGCATCACACAGTTTCTGCACACTCATGATGCAAAGTCTCGTTTGTCTTATGCCTCGCTGTTACATCATTACGTTAGCTCCGCCCATACAATGTCATGACCACGCCCATTTTTCGGTGGTGCCCCGCACCGAAAAATGGGCGTGGCCATGACATTGTATGGGCCCCCCCCAGTCTTCGTTGCTGCGCGCTCCTCAGTCCTCCCCACTTTTCGCCGCGGCGCGCCCCCCTCCCCCATGCTCCCCCTCCTCCCCCACGCCCCCCCCTCCCCGTCCCAGGTTGGACCCACAAAAATCTGGTCACTCTACATATAGTGAAAAAGAAATTAGAAACGGGCAAAAAAATTGTACCTGCACAATTTAAATACACAGTAGTATCTCATCTGGACAATCACTAAGCCAGGACAGACCACCTACAAAAATCAATGCAGGAACCAGATCAAAGATCAATTACAAGAGATAGCTAATACAGTCACAGTTCAATTTTGAGAAATAGCTAATGTAAAAAAATTTAACCATAAAAATCAAAAAGTATAAAGCGACCAAAGGCAGTGCAGGCAAAATCTAAAGGGTACCAGAGATTCAATATGACTACCATAAACAAACAAGAACAATTCTTCCTATGGAAATACTGCGCTCCACTGGAACAAACTTACACCACCAAAGTCAGGGGATCGCAATTACAAAAGGCTCACTCCCAGGGGAGGACTGGGACCTTTTGGCCTGGGGGGAAAACACAAACTAGAGGCCCGTTTTCACGGCAGTCCAGCCCAAATGACATCACACACGTGTCCCACGAGCCATATGCCGGTAGTCTCGTGGGAAATACAGCAAGGACACTCGAGGGACAGTGTGACAGCTAAAGTATAAATGCACTGGCATCGGGGAGCACATAATACATTTTGAGTTACAATGGTTGGGGTTTCTATCTCTTACACAAGTCCTGCAAGCAGCCCTTCTGGAGTCTAGGGACTGTCTGCAAGCAGCCCTTCTGGAGTCTAGGGACTGTCAAACTTTTCAACCTAGACAATATCTTATGTAGCTGTGCACATGCAGTTATCAATGGTGAGAGACCAGACAGATATTTTCCCACGGACCCTGCAGGCAAGCCTCTGCTCTGTATCATGCTGTGTATATTTACTAGCTTGCTCGCCCTGCAATTGCTCTGTAATTGGGCGTTTATCTCCCTCATTCAGCCTAGTGTTTCACATTGCCTTATACAAAAATCTGAATTCACCAGGCACAGTGCCAGCCCTAAATCATTAAATTAGAGGCAGCCTGGGGGGAAAATCTCCCCCTTCCCCCCTGGCCAGTCCTCCCCTGCTCACTCCACCTTGATCAACAATACTCAGGTTCAATCACTGCGCATACTTCAATCCCTGTAAAATCATAAAAACATATAGTGCCCAATATTGCTTGCATCAGGCTGCGACTCACACCTCGTGCTGCACACCTGGGGGTCGTGCCACCACCTTATAGGGGAAATACAGCAGGTCCCCCCTCCGTGCCCGCACTCACCGAAAGAGCGTCTTGCTCAATTGCACATCAAATCAAACTGCTTTGCCAGCCAAGGAGAATCAAGCAGATGATAAAAGACACATCCATTTATTGGATTAAAAGCATCCGCAGGCTTACAGTTCTCAGGACACAAGTTTCAGCTCCACCGCGGAAGATCTAGAGCCACTCGCTCCCACTGCTCGTCCTGCTTCCTGATTACGTCAGCGCGCTCCTCCGCTCCGCCCTACGCGTTTCGTCACAATCCGTGACTCATTCAGGGGCTGGAGGATAGCGCCGACGCAAAACCCTTAAAGCTGCACGGCGTTCCCCCCGCCCCGACTCCACCCGCAGCCCTGCCCTCTCCTGCTGCTAGGTTACCATCAAGGCGTGCTGGCTCAGTATCTCCGCCGCGCAGCTGAATTACAAATCAATTAAAAACACATTATCTACCTATAAAAATTACAACATGGTTCTATCTTGATAGGAAACCCAGTGCTTCACATTGCTACACATTACATCCCTTATTTTAATCATTCCATATTCCTCATGAAAGTTAATATTGCCATAATGCATGCCCCATACACCATAACATATTACACCCGTTGCCCATTGCACATCCCCCCTCATCAAATACATTACTACTGTACCCCGACCCCATTGCACATCCCCCCACCAACGAAAGTACCACTTATCAAAAGTGACAATATGTCTTATTCCTCCCCAATGATTAAATCAGTGATCATCATTACGGTATATACCTCAATAGTGTGATACTCCCTTAATAATGTCACCCTTTCAATTCATTTTCCTTCCCAATACCATTGTGATTAAAGTGACAGTGCTCATTACAAAATTGTTACACATCAACTATACCCATCCTTAATATACACTACCCCCCTCTCATATGGTGTCATTGTAGATCCTATGTATCCTGCATCAAGTATACACACCAACCCATATGCTGTGACCAATTTACTATTATTCTCATTACCCATATCCTAATACAGACACGTCCTCTATACAGTAATAAACCCCCTGCTCTATCGCTAGACACATATTCAACTACCCACACTCATTAATCTCCATATTACCTCACCTTAAAGTGACGGTGCTCAATATTCAAATTATCATAACTCCTAATCCATTTCATAAATATACATACCGTATATACTCGCATACAAGCCGAATTTTTGACCCCCAAAAAGGGGGCCAAAAGTTGGGGGGTCGGCTTGTATGCGAGTCGTGGGTGGTGGTCTGCGCCCCCCGCCCGCCTGCTTGCTCGCCCCCTCCCTCCGCGGCCGCTGCTGCTGCTGCTATTACCTGCTTCAGCGGCCGCTTCCTAATCCGGGTTCCCCTCTTCATCCTGCGGACTCCGTAAGTGTATCACAGCAGCGCGCCCGGCGCTGCTGCTGTGACGATGCAGGGGCCAGGAAAGAGCGGTTCCCCTGGTAACGGCGATGCGCCGTTACCAGGGGAACCGCTCTTTCCTGGCCCCTGCATCGTCACAGCAGCAGCGCCGGCGCGCTGCTGTGATACACTTACGGAGTCCGCAGGATGAAGAGGGGAACCCGGATTAGGAAGCGGGCCGCTGAAGCAGGTAATAGCAGCAGCGGCCGCGGAGGGAGGGAGGGAGGGAGCGTGTGGGGCAGTGCGGGGCAGGGCACTATACTAGCTATACTGAGCACTATACTAGCTAAACTGGGGCACTATACTAGCTAAACTGGGGCACTATACTAGCTAAACTGAGCACTATACTAGCTATACTGGGCACTATACTAGCTATACTGAGCACTATACTAGCTATACTGAGCACTATACTAGCTAAACTGGGGCACTATACTAGCTAAACTGGGGCACTATACTATAATAATAATAATAATAATCCGAACATTTGTATAGCGCTTTTCTCCTGTTGACTCAAAGCGCTCAAGAGCTGCAGCCACTGGACGCGCCTCAAGAGGCCACCTTGCAGTGTTAGGGAGTCTTGCCTTGACCTCCTTACTGAATAGGTACTTGACCTAGCCAGGATTCGAACCCCTGGTCTCCCATGTCAAAGGCAGAGCCCTTAACCAGTACACTATCCAGCCACCACTGCTAAACTACTAGCTAAACTGAGCACTATACTAGCTATACTGGGCACTATACTAGCTATACTGGGCACTATACTAGCTATACTATACTATACTAGCTATACTGAGCACTATACTAGCTATACTGAGCACTATACTAGCTATACTGAGCACTATACTAGCTATACTGAGCACTATACTAGCTAAACTGGGGCACTATACTAGCTAAACTGGGGCACTATACTAGCTAAACTGAGCACTATACTAGCTATACTGAGCACTATACTAGCTATACTGGGGCACTATACTAGCTATCCTGAGCACTATACTAGCTATCCTGAGCACTATACTAGCTATCCTGAGCACTATACTAGCTATCCTGAGCACTATACTAGCTATCCTGAGCACTATACTAGCTATACTGAGCACTATACTAGCTATACTGAGCACTATACTAGCTATACTGAGCACTATACTAGCTATACTGAGCACTATACTAGCTAGCACTATACTAGCTATACTGAGCACTTTACTAGCTATACTGAGCACTATACTAGCTAAACTGGGGCACTATACTAGCTATACTGAGCACTATACTAGCTATACTGAGCACTATACTAGCTATACTGGGCACATACTAGCTATACTGGGGCACTACCTACCCATACTGGGCACTTTACTAGCTATACTGGGACACACTAGGGGAATAAGGCGGCCAGCATTTCCTACCCCCCGGCTTATATGGGGGTCAATCATTTTCCTCCCTGTTTTTTCAGGTAAAAGTTGGGGGTCGGCTTATATGCGGGTCGGCTTATATGCGAGTATATACGGTAAGTGCAACACTTCATATCCAAACATAAGCAATTATATTATAAAAACTGTGTGCATAAACACTACATGTGATACCCTAATTATTTGCAATATAGCAGTTAATGTCTAGTTCTATATTCAGACCTCTTGGGGTAAAGGAGCCCATTCTGTAGATCCACTCGGTCTCCTTTTTGCACAACTGCTGCAACCGATTAGACCCACGCCAATGTGGCCTACATGTTCCACTGCAACAACTTTTAGACTACCTGGGTCTTTATTGTGTACCTCTGAAAAATGGGGCCGACACACTATGCCACATAAACCCCTTTTCGAATATTATACATATGTTGGTAGATTCTTTTCTTTAGTGCTGGGTAGTCCTCCCAACATAATGTAAACCACATTCACACGTGAGAACATACACCACATAGGTTGTGGCACAGGTCATAAATTGTCTAAGTTTAAACTCACGTTGGTAAACGTTGTGTTCTTACCACGTCCGTGCTCACACTTATAGTGTCGCTACAAATGCAGCAACCCCTGCATACATGGTAACCCGGCCTCTGCCACGGGATAACCACCCGTCTGGAGGGTTGACACAACTCGGTACCAAGACGTCCCTCAAATTAGGCGCCCGTTTATAAATAAACTTTGGTTTCTCTGGAATAATAAGATTCAATCGAGCATCCTGCTGAAGTACCGGCCAGTGTTTATGAAAAATCCTTTCCACCTGTTTAAACTGAGTATGAACGTGGAAATAAAGGGGAGCTCGGGAGGTTTAATATCCCTGTTTCCTCTCCCCCTCATCAACCCGTCCCTATCCATATTACCCACTTCTTCTTCCAATACCTGGATTTTTCTCGGACTGTATCCCTTCTCCACGAATCTACGTGTGAGTACAGTCGCTTGCTCAACGTAATCTTTTTTCTGGGTGCAGTTCCTCCTGATCCTCTGGAGTTGGCCCTTGGGGACCGCCCTCAGCCAGGAAGGGTGATGACAGCTCCCCATCGGGATAAATTCATTTCTGTCGGTCTTCTTAAAGAAGCACCGGGTGGATAACTGCCCTCTATCTTTAAAAATGGTGAGGTCCAAAAAGTCAACACTACTTGTGTCAACCACTGCCTCCAACTTTATATTGGGACATAATTCATTCATCCTCTCCAGGAACTTACTCCATTCCTGTACAGAGGCTCCCCAGACAATAAAGAGGTCGTCGATGAATCATCCCGCCCCCATTCAACAACCTCCCCAGGGCATAACTGGATGGCCCTCTCCCTCCCACTCTGCCATATATATGTTAGCCAGGGCCGGAGCGAAAGGCGCCCCCCCCCCCCCCCCCCCCCCCCCCCCGAGGAATCCTAGAACCCCTATTATTTATCAGTTACCTAAAGTACATAAGTCCATGTCCCAGCCCCGGG